>NW_012116055.1:2313149-2350168 GCF_000951035.1 Colobus angolensis palliatus
ATAATAAAAAAAAAAAAAAAAAAAAGGCCGATTCATCCAATGTCTCATTATGAAGATAAACAGAGGCACAGAATATTTAAGTGTTTTGCTCAAGGACATTGAAAAAGTTAGGATGGTCTTACATTGTGTCATTTACAATATCAAGAATCATAATTTACAGGATTCTAGAATTTTGGTCCTTACCATTTTATGACTGCATATGAATTTCATTGTGATTAAATATATGCAA
The DNA here is from genome assembly GCF_000951035.1 of Colobus angolensis palliatus. Taxonomy (NCBI): domain Eukaryota; kingdom Metazoa; phylum Chordata; class Mammalia; order Primates; family Cercopithecidae; genus Colobus; species Colobus angolensis. The sequence goes on from NW_012116055.1 coordinate 2,313,379, forward strand.
GAAAAGCAATAAATAATAAACTCTATATTGTATTTCTTCTGGAAAAATTTATTTCTCATCCCTGAATCAGTGCTCAGTTTGTACTGTAGAAGAATGTTGGATGAACCCATTAGAGAATGAAGCCATTCCACTGGATCTTATACTGTAGGGATATTGGAAAAAGGAGATGGTGGGATGCGATGATAGTTTCCTTTATAAACTTAAACACTTTATTCCATGAAATGTATTCCACTATTTACTTGACATGAATTTAATCAATATAAACAGTAAGACACATCAAAAATATGTTGTTGGTACCTTCATCTCATGGCTATAGTGGATGTATATATTTATATAAATATACACATTACTAGATATTAAAATGTGTATTTGATTATAGATATTTTGAAGTATAACATCTTCATTATACTTTGATAATATTGAGGCATAGCGCTGTATTTTAAATTTTATTTACTTAGTTTGAAATATGCTTTAGAGAACTAAAAGCATTCTAGTTTCAATATAACTACTTAAACATGAAAAATGAAAGTGAACACAGATAACCATTCAATAGTCAATTGAATACCTGATTATGATTTCTTACTTACTGCTCCAGAATTCAATTACTGCCTAGTCTTACATTAACATCTACATTCCAAATATTTAAACATAGGCACTATAATCTTTTCTTCTACGCAAAGAAATAATAATTTCCCTATTTTCTGAGATGACTGAAATGGTGACTTTATAAGGAAGTCCACAAAGTAGTGACACAGTAGTAAATAAACATACATGGCACTGGTTTTCAAAATCTAACCAAATTGATAGGCTATCATCTTCTGAAGATATGTCGTACATTTATTCTATTTTCTTATAGTCCTATACCTATAACATTTTAGGATTTGAAAGTGTCCATGTTAAAATACCTCTTTTAAAATTTATTCATGGATTCCTCATATTTCCAAATTAGTCCATGTTCTGTCTACAAACTGCAAGTCTGTGTTTTTAAATGTAGGCTCGTGCCTCCTCAGGCTACCCAGAAGCTTTTGGTAAATGGGTGGGAGGGGAGCGGGCAATTGGGGATATGCAAGTTGTGTCTGCTCTTGAAAAGAGCCTACAGAAGAGAAGATATTTAGCAATAAAAACCCTGCTGTGACAACCTAAAGTGTAAAAAATGTTAGTAGAAATGACTTCCACTTACTGTGAGAAAAAAAATTATATTTAGGTAATGACACAAGTTCAGGTAGGCAAATGCATGAGTTTTATATTTAAATAAGTAGGAGCCCAGTGTGAGGGTGGCTCATGCCTGTAATCCTAGCACTTTGGGAGGCCGAGGCGGGTGAATCACCTGAGGTCAGGATTTTGAGACTAGCCTGACCAACATACTGAAACCTCATCTCTACTAAAAATACAAAATAATTAGCCAGGAGTGGTGGTGTAAACCTATATTGCCAGTTACTCAGGAGGCTGAGGCAGGAGAATCATCTGGAATTGGGAGGCAAAGGTTGCAGTGAGCCAAGGTCATGCCATCACACTCCAGCCTGTGTGGCAAAGCGAGACTCTGTATCCAAAAAAAAGTAAGTAAATAACTAAATAAATAAATCAATAAAATAAATAAGTAGGAAAATAAATGACTTATTGGTTAATACATGCAGATTAGTGAATAATCTTTCAAGATGTGAAGCCCAGTGAAGAGAAACATTAAAGGATGCTTGTTGATGAATCAGCAATTACTTCCCTAAGCCTCTTTTCTAACACTTAAACCCTAGAGAGCTCACACATCTGTCACAATACTGTCAAATGAGAAAATGAGTAAATGCATGATCCATTCTATATTTGCTCTAAGGGCTGATTCATAGTTGACAAGAGAACATGCCTCAGTTAAAACTATTATTTGTGCATGTGTGTATATAAAACCTCAAAGCAAAATCTAGAGTATAATTCAGTTTCATGCACACAAGACATTCACTAATCTTGATTAGATAATACATAGTATTTTGCAACCAAGAGTACTGTATAACTTTTAGTGTCAAATTTGATCACTTCTCTGTTTTTCTCACCATATGCATATGTCTACTCTCCACATCCAGCCACATAATTTACTTCTATGTTAGGAGGATTAATTTCTTAATCAAAAATTCATATGGCAGTCACTCCCTGTAAGTTGGTTGCTTCACTCATTTACTAAATTCAAAGGGCGAACTTAATGCCAAGTAAATAAAGACAGTTTGTTTCTTTAGGAGTTCATAGTGTAACTAGCCATGTAACTAAAAATTCAGGTTGAACCAACTGTGGGTATCTAAGGGAAAATTAATAAATCAAGGACAAGTTCTGTAGAGGATGGATTTTAACATTAAGAGCTGGCAGAAGAGCAATCTCCAAAGCCACCAGTACCTCATCCTAAAATCTGTGAAACATCTTTCAGCCCCTTTGGGTCATAATATTTAAATTTTAAGCATTATATAATAATCCTTATATTCTTGTTCTAGCTCATTTAATTTTTTTGTAAAAACTTAACAGTCCTATATTTTAATGTATTGTTACTGAAAACGATAAATGATTTTTATGATGTATTTCAGGTTGTCATCTGATAACATTTTAGAAATGATTTTCTGTGCTCTGTGTAGAGCACTACAGGACCATTTGCATATATAATGGATCTTTCTTTTCTGAGAAACAGTATCATCCTGATGTTGCCAGTGCTAAAGGTAAGCAAAAGCTCTCTTGTAAAAGAACATATTTCATATTGTTTTCTGCCTCCAGTCCAAAAACCTATGCTAAAAGCAGAGTTAACAGGTGTAATGTCTTGAAATGCTTTCAAACATTAACTGATACCAAGATTTCTAGCCAATAAATGTCTAAAAATCTATTTTTTTTTTCTGCTTGAATGAGGCTAAACAGTTTTCCCTGATGAGTGCTACTGAATTTGTGTGGGAGAATTCCAATCCACATTTAATACTCATTGGACATCAAATTAAATGTCTCCACTGATATAATTATGAGCCACACCATTTCAGGAAAGATCATTTGGACAATGTATCTGCCTGTTGGCAGAAATTTCTGTTCCCCTAATTATTCATTCTTTTGTATACTAATCCTTTTTTATTTCATTTCTTTTACATTTACATTTATATTTTATTTATTTTGTTTATTTTTTGAGACAGGTTCTTGCTCTGTCATCCAGACTGGAGTGCAGTGGAGCAATCACAGCTTACTGCAGCCTCTACCGGCCCAGAATCCTTCCACCTTAGCTTTCCGAATAGCTGAGACTACAGGCATGTGCCACCATGCCAGATGAATTTTTTTTTTAATTGTAGAGACAGGGTCTCAGTATATTGCCCAGGTTGGTCTCAAACTTCTAGGTTCAAGGGATCTACCCACCTTGGTTCCTAAGGTGCTGGGATTATGGTGTGATGATCCTTATTTTAAAAAGATTAACAATGTATATATGTATTTATATATGTGTATGTATGTGTGTGTGTTAATATACAATATTGTATGCAAACCAGTTTTTGCCCTACGTTCTTTAAGTCTAGCTTTGTATTTTCTGATACAGAAAATTAATAGAAATGAAGTCTGCGATGCACCTTTTTCTCCTATGGCTCCTTTAAGTAAAATCAAAACTGCTAGGTTATAATGACAAACCTTTGAGCACATTATAAGGATTCTGAATGCAAGTATCATTATATTCATGTTATGGTTGAGAATGCCAAGACTTGGAGATGTCAAGTGATCTGTACAAGGTAACACACAGTGTTTTCAATTAAACTAAAATATCATGTTTGTTGTTTTGCTTTGATGACTTTCAAGATTTTGAAGCCTGTGAATAATTACTGCAACTTCATCTCTTAATCAGTTTCCTTTGGGGCCAATCTACCTGTCCAGCTTGGATACAATGATCTTACACAGATCTCACATAAATTATATTATGCACAGCGTACGGCATTATCGTTACCTGCCAGGCCCTCAACCTCATTCTTCTTCAACCCCCTACTTCTTTCTTCATGGAAGCACTGCTTCAAAAAGCCTACTATGATTTAGTCTCTTAAGTTTTCACTGCTTCTTCTTTTATGTGTCTCTGTTTTCTTTTCCCATAATTGTTCATTCTTCATGATATGCTACTTTGTGGATGATGCACCCATTGACTGTGCCAACTTCATCTAAACCTCTCTGAAGAAAACTTAATCCTAAGCTTAATCCATGTTTAGAACTCAGGCGAATGGTGAAGTTAAGTCAGGATGACACCTGGTAATATCTTAGTGTGATTCAAGGAAGAGTAAAGATTACCAGTAATGAGTATCATTTGAGCTATTCATAAAGGTTTGCCAGAGAGAAAGATAAACATTATCATTTATAACTATAGAGAGGTATATGAATTTTCTAAAAATAAATTATGTGTTCATATTATTTTTCTTTTTAGCACTACTGTATTTTATGATGACAGATTCTTAGCATATATGGATATTAGTGAATGATCATGTCTAGTAAGGACAGACAATATTCTATGTAGTAAAAAAAATACCTTGTATCCATCTATTGCTTCATAATGTGTGGACCAATTTCACAATCATTATCTTATTTGCTCCTCAGGACATCCCTGATAGAAAAGAAAAAAAGTTCTACAGGGTGTGTACTTCATAAATTTTCTTTCTCTACCACATTAGCATAAGCATCTTTTCCATACCTGTCTCATATGCCTTAAGTTTTTATTTCATATTTTTGTAAGTTATAATCACAAACTTAGGAGAAATAGATATTATTAGCTATTTCAATGGGGATGTTATTTTAATTTAGCTCAAAAATAATAAATAAAAGAGACATAGAAATTCAAGTGTTTCAGCTTCTTAAGGAGAATCCTATGCTCTACATGATTGTCTCCATCATGCCATTTAATAGAAAAATCCTCAATTTTGTTTGCACAGCTCTAATAGGATCCTTTTAGTAAACAATAGCTATTTTGTTTGAACTCATAAGCCATAATGAAAGAAAACTGCAATTCCATGGTAGATGATCTATGGTTTTAGGTTCATTAATGGAGAAATCTGGGACAAACAAAGGAATAGAGATGCATTCCACAGGCATTGCTGGGAGAATAGCAGTAAGCTGCATATTGCTTTGCCACAGATCATATTGGAGTGGTTGAGATTTCACTGCCTTGAAGCAGGTTATATTACAGACCATTTATTTGTCAGGGTAGGATTTTATTAGCAACCAGTTGCAGGCCTTGCATGAGAATGAATCATCTCACAGAATGAGCGTAAAAGACTAATGGAGTTCAAAATCAACACTGTGTTTGAAAGCTTTAGCCCAGGCTCAGTGAGGTGAGGAGGCTGCAGTTAATGCTCCATTCTGCTCTGCTCAGATGAAGCTGATAACAAATACTACGTGTGTATGTGTTTGCATCTGTCTGTCGATGCTGAATATTAGCTTTCTATCTTTTGTAGCTTATCCACATGTTTGTGGGGATGATAAATCAAGGTTGCAGCACAATCATGAAAGGGAAATTGTAACTTTAGTCATTTTGGAAGAGACAAAAAAACATAATGGTGTTAGGTACTTGTTGTAAAATGCTGGAACTGCACAAAGGCATTTATAGCTAACTCAACCTCTCTGTGCCACTGAGGGTCAGCTGCCAAAAGAAAACAAATATGTAAAATATGATCAAATTATCCTAAGGGAGCATTCTACATTTGTATACTAATATTTTAATGACATTGTCTATAAGAGTAGTGAAATCCTGCTAAATTAAAAAACAAAGTTTAAATGCTATTCTAGATTGAAAACAGCTCTACTTATTTTAAAAGACTATCTAGACAAGACTACATACACTAGGGGAAATAAATCTTGTATAGGAGCCAGGCACTGTGCCTCACGCCTGTGATCCCAGCAATTTGGAAGGCCAAGGCAGGTGGATTGCTTGAGCCCAGGAGTTTGAGACCAGCCTTGGCAACGTGGCAAAACCGTATCTCTACTAAAAATACAAAAATTAGCTTGGTCTAGTGGAGTGCATCTGTAGTCCCAGCTACCAGGGAGGCTGAGGCACAAGAATCTCTTGAACCAGGGAGTTGGAGGTTGCAGTCAGCTAACACCACTGCACTACAGCCTGGGCAACAGACTTGGTCTCAAGCAAAACAAAACAAAATAAAAATCCTGTATAACTCTTATGAGATGTTTAAGGATATTTAAATAGTTGCTTGCCCTGAGTTCCTGATTTTTCATATGCTCCAGGAATCAGTGGTGAAGAATAACTTGAATCTCATTCAGATAAAATGTAACACATATCACAGATTTAGTTTTATATTTTATCTCAGGGGTGGAGCACTAGAAAGGAGTTTCCAGAGAGGGACAAAGGAGGATGGAAGTTTCATGGTGAAAAATGGTTCTGGCAGGGTCAGTAGGTTCAGCAGCAGTTCTGAGAGTTGTAAGCAGTGGTCATTGGTATGACGTGGCATCCCATTTGAACACATCTTTACACAACTTCATAACATATATCAATATGTTCAAACGCTGTTTGTTCTAAAATGGAGAGGACTATGAGATTTAAAAAACAAAAACAAAAACAAAAGAGACTCTACTTAAAAAATCATTACGTTGGCCTTGGCTGCTTCACCTCTTAAAAAAAGCTGTAATCTAGAAAACAAAAAGGTTTGCCAGCAAGACAGAAAATGAGTGAGTTACAAAGCATTATTAGGAGATTCAAAAATGAAAAAAAAAAAAAGCTAAGCAGCAACAACAGGAAAGCAGTAGCAAAGCGTACTGCTCGGGTGGTTGAGTCAAGTGTTGATGACATTTTCAAAGCTCAGGAGATACGTAGGCAGTCAATGGGGAGAGATTCTCACCAAACACAAGTGATAACACAACAGTGGTCGCCCTTGCAATTTGCTGGTATGGAAGGAAAACTACCACCCCACCTTGAAGATTTCTAGAGAATAATCAATGTGGGTAATTTATAAGGCCTATCTCTTGGCAGTTTGTAGTTATTAATACATATGATGCATGTCCTACCTACTAAAGTGATCTTCCTTCAGACTTCAGACCAGTGGATCCCTGAACCTTACAATGGGTACTTCAGCCTTTGCAGCCAGCTCCTGTCTTGACAATTCATTGTAATAAAAGATCTTCCCAGACACCTGTCATTATCTTCAAATTACATAACCTGAGGGACTCAATCCTTTTGAAAAGCTGAAATGGTTCAGAATTCTAATCATACGGAATCTTTCCACACACAGAGTAACTTACTTTCCATGTACAACCTGGAAAATCATATTTTTTCATATAATTTCAAAACTCTATTTCAACTCTCTCTCTGGATGTTTCTATCCTCTCCTTGCCTATAATAAAATATGGTTCTTCCCTGAAGATTTGCTCATGCCCTCTCTTAAAGAAGCAGCTGTGTCTTTATAGTCCTTAAACCTGAGGGTCAGAAGATGGAGCTGATTTTCATCATCCTTACACACACTGGACCTCCCAGGTCATTATTTTCAACTGTCTTTGAAAACGTTTAGTATTTGGTTCACTGAATATCCTCTGCCTTTTTTTTAATCCTTCCATTTCTCAGCCTCTGTGCTATTCCTCTTGATTCAGCAAAGATTTTGGCAACTGGATCATATTATTTTTTATACTAAACCTGGCCTTATGTTGAATAATTAATATCTGTTTTAGTATCTAAGTAAGACATTTTTGTCTTTTCACCAAACACTCTTTGACCCTCTCTGTTACCTAACCACTTCGCTGGCCACATCTTGTACATTGTGACTGCACATATCTAATTAATCTCTAAATATCTGTCATGCTGCTATCACAAACTTTGTAGACTTTCCCAGTTTGCTTGTACAATTACTCCCACTTCAATATTTTACAGCCTTATTTAAACTTCTGGTTTACCATCATTCTATCTTCTCCAAATCCTTTTGTCAAGTTTATTTTGTGTCCCACAGCATTTATCTTACTATCATACTATTCTCCATTTCAGGAAGCACAACACATCATTAAGACTATTGACTTTGTAGCCACATCCGGGCTCAAACCCCATTCGTGAAACTTCCTCGACAGCGACCCTTGTGCTTAGATTTCTGTTCCTCAATTTTCTCAACTATAGAACTTATTTCAGAGGATAATTATCATGATCTGAAATTATACATTTCTGACAAAACAATAAGTTCCTTTGTTCATTGTTTTTTTACCCTACCTCCATGGAAAAACTCAAAACATGGATTAAACCGATGGTTAATTTTAAGCATAACTGTATCTAACTAGATTATACTTGCTGGGACAACTTATATATTTGGTACCACTGCAAATTTATGGTCCCCAAACTCAAGCTTTTGCTATTCTCCAGCCATTCTATTATTTCTCTTTTCAGGCAGCTCTCACATTGTCCACTCCAACAAATTAATTATTCACTCTTCCCAAATTCCTCCACATTTAATAAAATTTCTCTCCACATTTTAGTTAAGTGATGTTGTACTCTTCACAAAGAACACTTAAAGGGCAATAAACCTTAGGCGTTGGTTCTCTTAATGCCTTTCACTAAACAATGTTTTAACTGTGCTTCCATGTATACCTCATTGCTACCTCCTATAACAGAAGGGATGCCCTTCTTACTGTGTAAGCATCTCATCTCTCATCTTAGGTGAGTACACTACATACTTTTTGTTTGGTTGGTTTATTTGTGTGTGTTTATTAACTACAGTCTCTTAACTGGATCCTGTCCATTGCCTTTAAGTGTTTCACATGCCTTTCTGCAGAAGGAAGCAATAAACAAGCACCCATCCCTAAGCCCTAGACACCAATTTCTATCTCTTTCTTATGCTATCTCAAGGAAACCTCTGGAAATAATGGTCTCTCCTTGCTCTTTATTTCATCATTTCCCATTCACTGCTTAATTCACTTCAGTTTGGCTTCTGACAAATTTTGCTCTCACAAAAGTTATCAATTTTTTTCTTTGACTCATAGGCAGAATTCACTGGTGTTTTCTTTTTGAGAATGATTTATTCACTTAACTTTAGTGACACGACACCCCCTCGGTATCCTCACTCCTCTCAGTTATTATTTCTCTTTCTCTCTTATAGACTCATTCTCATCTATTAAACTTCTACATGTTGAAGTTTTTTAAGATTTGGCCATATGCTCTCTTCTTGATCTGTAATCTCTCTCTGAAATTACATTATTTTACTATTTAATTAACATGTAAAGTTTAAATGACTCAGGATTTTATATTTTTAGCTTGTGTCCCATCTGAAGTCTGTTTCCTTATATCCACTTTAAATCTATTGTTGGAAGCTACCGTATCACTTAAAATGCAACATATGTACAAAGAAACTCCTGATCATTCCCTCTACATCTGGATTTCTCCCCCTATTTCTTTTTTCTTTTTTTTTCTTTTTGAGAGAGGGAGTCTCTCTCTGTCACCAGGCTAGAGTTCAGTGGTCTGATCTCAGCTCACGGCAACCTCAACCTCCCAGGTTTAAACAATTCTCCTGCCTCAGCCTCCCGAGTAGCTGGGATCACAGATGCCGACTACCACGTGGGCCTGGCTAATGTTTTTTTATTTTTTTAAATATTTTTAGTAGAGACAAGGTTTTACCATGCTGGACAGCCTAGTCTCGAACTCGTGACCTCAGGCCATCAGCATGCTTCAGCCTCCCAAAGTGCTGGGATTAGAGGCGTGAGCCACCGCGCCCAGTCTTGCGTTTCTTTTCTAAATAAACAGCAACACCATTCATTCAGTTGTGTAAGTCAAAACCTAAGAATATATTTGTGTTTCCCCCCGACTCATTTCACATATTAAATTCATCTTTCATTTCTTGAACTCATCTGCCAATATATCTTAATGCTTTTCTGTAGTTGTGTTTAAAATTTCCTATTCCAGGGCCCAATCACCTCTCATTTATATTGTTTATATAACCTATAAACAAGTTCCTCGACATCAACTCTTGCCCCTGTTCAATCAGTTCTGCTTAAAGTAATCATAGTGATCATTTGCCTTTTCAAAAACACATTTCATCATATCACTCCACTTCCTCTCCTGCTCAGAACTCTCTGATGGTTTCCAAATATTCTCAAAATAAAGGTCAAAATCCTTAACCAATAGAAACTAAGGCATAATCTTAATCTGCTGTAAAACTTCTCTCCTCCACTCTCCTCCCCTCCCTCCCCTCCCCTTCCCTCCCCTTCCCTCCCCTTCCATTCTCTTCCTTCCCCTTCCTTCCCCTTCTCTCCCCTTCCCACTCCTTTCCTTTCCTTTCCTGATGAGGTTTCGCTCTGTCACGCTGATTGGAATCCAATGGTGTGTGTGACTTCGGCTCACTGCAACCACTTCTTCCCAGGCTCAAGTGATCCTTCCACCTTAGCCTCCCAAGTAGCTGGGACCACAGACACATGCCACCACACCTGGCAACTTTTTTGTCTATTTTAGATAGAGATTGGGTTTCACCACGTTGCCCAGGCTGGTCTCAAACTCCTGAGCTCAGGTTATCCACCTGCCTTAGCCTCCTAAAGTGCTGGGATTACAGGTGTGAGCCATTGCACCTGGCCTAAAACTTTTCAATATCATTTCAGAAGATGCCTCAACTTTCTCTTTGGGCTCTTATCATTTTGGTCTTCACAAAAGTGACATATCTCATTCTAATTATTGGAAAGGGAAGTAACATTTCACCTTTATCTTTAACATTCTTTTCTCCTATTTTCATCTAGATAATTCCAAATTATTCTTCAAATGTCCTTTCTTCGGGTGATGCTATCAACAACAACAAAAAAATCCTGCCTTAACCCCATTAGAAGATTTTGGGCCTTCTACCTACTCATCTTATTGTCCTATGCAGCTTTATTTAGTAGCACTTATACTTACAATTATTACTTTACACATATTGGTATGAAATTAATATAAATTTCTTTACTTAAGTAAATGGTTTCCAAGGACAGCGAAGGAATTTGCTGTTGCTCACTGTTGTATTTACAGATTCTTGTTCTTCTTCCTCTAAAACTATTCTTTAGTTTAATGAACAATTTTAGGGTTTTTGATCTTTCTATGTGCCCACATCAGAAACTGTTTGGGTGAACTTTATTGTCTCATAGTCTTATGTTTAACTTCTGTTGAGGTTTCTCAGGGAGCCTTAAATAAATGGAACTTCTATTGCCTACCCAGACAATCAACATCTATAAAATGTTATGCACAAAAGAAAAGCATGGAAGAGTGGAACAAAAAATAATTGACTACACTGATATTATTTAGATAGGTAAGCATGGCTTTAGGTTACTCACCAGATAGTCTTTCTAATGCTGATCCTGCAAAATAGTCTTACCCACCTAGTCAGCTAGTGGTGAATGATGCAAACATTCTAGAAAGAAAGAGCCTTGAGAAAAACAGTGGAAGAAATATCCCTGAAGGTCATGCTCACTTAATAGGAAGAAGGAGAGTTAAGCCAAACATTACAAGTTATTACTTCTGTAATTATCAAATAGATGATTTGGTTGGCATTCCTTTCAAGGGAGTTGTGAATAAAAGGCCAGCAGCAAGAGACCAAATATATGTTTAAAAACAAAATAAAAACAACAAACAAAAAATATTTTCATGGAAATTATGAGAAGTAGCAAGAATAAGTAATACCTCTGTTATAATCTCCTCAACAAAATTACCATCAGCCCCATCAACAGCCCTGCTCATCCTTCTGCCATGCTTATCTTGATAACTCTGAACTGAAAACAAATAATATTTTATGGAAAGGCTTTTCTGTAAGTTGTTTAAAACCCTATGTGGAAGAGTTTGAATAAATAATAGGTTTACAAATAACTGTAAATATACAAATTTAATATTATCTGTATTGTCAATAATAAATAATATTTTTGGTTTGTGTCTGAAAAATATTATTTTGGTCTGAGACAACCAAACATTGTCCAAAGTGTGAACATTGTCCTCAAATGTTCAAGGCAGTCTTTATTCAGTCTCAGCAGTTTTCTAATTTCCAAAGTCACTGAGAATGTACAGTATCTGAGCCATATATTCCTCAACATTATTTTCCTTTATTTCTACTATGTTTGTCTATTCTTTCCTGTATCTTTTATTCTATCCTATCATAGAAAAATAACGGCTGTGCTGTCAATGCCTTCTTTCTTGCCTCCCCTCCTCCGCCAATCATCCCTTTTAATGACATTAGCAATCTCTTCCTTTCACTTTGCCTCTGCTAGCAAACTAGGCTTAAGTCAGTCTCCCATGCCCAACTAAACATTGCCCTAGTTCTTTCTTTCCTTTCATCATTAACTTTTAACTTATGTAAACGTCACTTTAAGCATTGCATCTATTTCTTCATGTCTGGTAGTGACAAAAATTTTCATTGAAGAATCTGTTTACTGGAAGAAATAAACCAGTTTTTATTATGTTGACATGATATTATCAGCGAATAATACATCGCAAACTGTATTTTATACTTTATTTGACAGAGTTTAAATGGAATATTAAACACTTAAAAGGTATAGTGAATTCACATAGTGTGATCGGCTCTCTCGGCAGTACTTGAGTTAAAACTAGTCTTTTATAAAGTAATTTTTTTGTTTTTAAACTTTTATTTTAGAATCAGAGGGTATATTTGCAGTTTAGTTAGAAACATATATTGCGTGATGCTGAAGTTTAGGAGATGGTTGAACCTGTTGCCTAGGTAAGGAGCATGGTACCAAATAGGCAGTTGTTCAGCTCTTACTCCTCTCCCTCTTTCCCCTCTAGTAGTCTCTAGGATTTATTGTTTCCATTTTTATGTCTACGTGCACCCAAATTTTAGTTTCCACTGATAACTAAGAACATGCAGTATTTGGTTTTCCGTTTCTGTATTAGTTCACTTAGGATAATGGCCTCCAGCTGCATTCATGTTGCTGCAAAGGACATAATTTCATTCTTTTTATGTTACATAGTATTCTATGATCTATATGACCCATGGTTAAATTTTTTTTCAATAGCTTTTGGGTACAAGTTTGTTTTTTTTGTTATCGATAACTATACAGTGGTGAATTCTGAGCTTTTAGTGCACCTGTCATCCAAGTAGTACACATTGTACTCTAATGTGTAGTTTTTTCATGCCTAGCCCCCCGCCATCCTTTTCCTTCTGAGTCTCTAAAGTCCACTATATTACTCTGTATGCCTTCACTTGCTCATAACTTGGCTTCCACTTGTAAGTGTGAATGTACGGTTTTTGGTTTTCCACTCCTGTGTTACTTCACTTAGAATAATGGCCTCCAGCTCCATCCTAGTTTCTGCAAAAGACTTTATTTCATTCCTTTGAATGGCTGAGAAGTAATCCATGGTGTGTATACACCATATTTTCTTTATCCACTCGTTAGTCATGGACATTTAGGCTGGCTCCACATCTTTGTAATTCCAAATTGTGCTACTATAAACATACGTGTGCAAGCTTCTGTTTCATATAATGACTTCTTTTCCTTTGGATGGATAATCAATAGCGGGATTGCTGGATCAAATTTAGTGCTTTAAAAAATCTCTATATTTTTTCCATAGAGGTTGTACTAATTTACATTCCCACCAGCAGTATATATGTGTAAAATCCAAAACCATAAAAACCCTAGAAGAATACCTAGACAATACCATTCAGGACACAGGCATGGGCAAAGACTTCACGACTAAAACACAAAAAGCAATTGCAACAAAAGCCAAAATTGACAAATGGGATCTAATTAAACTAAAAACCTATGTTTGTGTGTGTATGGCTACTGTAAATAGAATTCAATTCTTGATTTGACTCTCAGCTTGAACAGTATTGGTGTACTAATATACTACTGATTTTTATTAATACAACAACATAACATAATGCATTCATCTTAATATCACTGTAATAACCATCATTTGATTCTCTTCTGCAGTTTTACTGCCAGCATTTGTACAAATTTCACAGCCCTGATAAACAGAAATGTAGAATATAGCATGAGATAAACAGGCACTATTGGCTATAGTGTAGAATATTACATAGTTTGCAGAAATATCACAGTTTGTGCGAGATGTTGATAGGTTAAGAGCATTTGTCAGATGATATGCTATTGTTTTTTTTCCTTGTCCTGGTGCTCACATCTACCTTGACCAATGAAATCTTACACCATATAATTGAAAATGTAAACTTTCTTTTTTATATTATTTATTATTATTATTATTTTATTTTACTGTAAGTTCTGGGATACATGTGCAGAACGTGCAGGTTTGTTACATAGGTATATATGTGCCATGGTGGTTTGGTGCACCTATCAAACCATCGTCTAGGTTTGAAGCCCCACATGCATTAGGTGTTTGTCTTAATACTCTCCCTTCCCTAGCTCCCCACCCCTGACAGGCCTCAGTTTGTGATGTTCCCCTCCTTGTGTCCATGTGTTCTCATTGTTCAACTCCCACTTATGAGTGAGAATATATGGTGTTTAGTTTTCTGTTTCTGTGTTAGTTTGCTGAGAATGATGGCTTCGAGCTTCATCCATGTCCCTGTAAAGGACATTAACTCATCGTTTTTTTATGGCTGCATAGTATTCCATGGTGTATATGTGCCACATTTTCTTTATCAAGTCTATCATTGATGGGCATTTGGGTTGGTTCCAAGTCTTTGCTATTGTAAATAGTGTTGCAATAAATGTCTGTGTGCATGTGTCTTTATAGTAGAATGATTTATAATCCTTTGGGTATATACCCAGTAATGGGATTGCTGGGTCAAATGGTATTTCTGGTTCTAGATCCTTGAAGAATTGCCACCCAGTCTTCCACAATGGTTGAACTAATTTACACTCCCACCAACAGTGTAGAAGCATTCCTATTTCTCCATGTCCTCTCCAGCATCTGTTGTTTCCTTTTTAATGATTACCATTCTAACTGACATGAGATGGTATCTCATTATGATTTTGAATTGTATGTCTCTTATGACCAGTGATGATGAGCTTGTTTCATATGATTTTTGGCCACATAAATGTCTTCTTTTGGGAAGTGTCTGTTCATATCATTTGCCCATTTTTTGATGGAGTTGTTTTTTTTTTTCTTGTAATTTGTTTAAGTACCTTATAGATACTGGATATTAGACCTTTGTGAGATGGGTAGCTTGAAAAGCTTTCTTCCATTATGTAGGTTGCCTGTTGACTCTGATGATAGTTTCTTCTGCTGTGCAGAAGCTCTTTAGTTTAATTAGATCCCATTTGTCAATTTTGACTTTTGTTGCAATTGCTTTTTGTGTTTTAGTCGTGAAGTCTTTGCCCATGCCTGTGTCCTGAATGGTATTGTCTAGGTATCCTTCTAGGGTTTTTATGGTTTTGGATTTTACATTTAAGTCTTTAATCCATCTTCAGTTAATTTTCACATAAGGTGTAAGGAAGGGGTCCAGTTTCTGTTTTATGCATATGGCTAGCCAGTTTTCCCAGCATGATTTATTAAATAGGGAATCCTTTCCCCATTGCTTGTTTTTGTCAGGTTTGTTGAAGACCAGATTGTTGTAGATGTGTGGTGTTATTTGTGAGGTCTCTGTTCTGTTTCGTTGATCTATATATCTGTTTTGGTATCAATACCATGCTGTTTTGGTTAATGTAGTCTTGTAGTATAGTTTGAAGTCAAGTAGCTTGATGCCTCCAGCTTTGTTCTTTTTGCTTAGAATTGTCTTGGCTATACAGAGTCATTTTTAGTTCCATATGAAATTTAAAGTATTTTTTTTTCTAATTCTGCAAAGAAAGACAGTGGTAGCTTGATGGGAATAGCATTGAATCTATAAATGACTTGTGGCAGTATGGCAATTTTCATGATATTGATTCTTCCTATTCATGAGCATGGAATGTTTTCCCATTTGATTGTGTCCACTCTTATTTCTTTGAGCAGTTGTTTGTAGTTCTCCTTGAAGAGGTCCTTCATGTCCCTTGTAAGTTGTATTCCTAGATATTTTATTCTCTTTGTAGCATGGGATTTATTGCGTTATGTCTTGCAGCTATATGTGAACCTACAATGATCTCAAAATTGAAAGTTTAGCTTAAGAAAGTATGAAGAAAAACCAAGTTTTAACTATTGAAGTTAAACAAATGGCAAGTTTATGCATGTTGTTGAAAATGTCAGGGGTTCCTTCTTTTTGAAGGCTGAATAATATTTCATCGCATGTATACATCACTTTTTTCTTGATGTAATCATCTGTAGACAGACACTTAAGTTATATCCCAATTTTTGCTGTTGAATAATGCTGCAATAAATATGAGAAAGCAGATAACACTTTAGGGCCCTGATTTTAATTCTTTTGCATATATACTAAGAAGTGGGATTGCTAGATAATAAGATTGTTTTAATTTTAATTTTTTGAGAAACTTCTGTAATGTTTTCTATAGCAGGTGAACCATTTTCCTTTCCGAGCAACAGTGTACACCTGTTCCAATTTCTCCATATCCTTGCCAGCGTATGCTATTTTTTCTTTTATTTTGTTGATTTGTTTGTTAATTTTTTGTTTTTGTTTTTATAATAGGCATTCTAACAGGTTTGAGGTGATGTCTCGTTGTGGTTTTGATTTGCATTTCCCTGATGATTAGTTATGTTGAGTGCCTTTTCGTATACCATTTGTATGTTTTGTAAGTTTTCTTTGGTAAAATGCCTGTACAAGTCCTTTGCCCATGTTACTTGTTTCCTTGTTTGTTTGCTTTTTCAATTGTCATAGGAGTTCCATATATATTTTTGAAACTAAATCATTATCATATAAGTGACTTACAAATATTTTCTGTCATTCAGTAGGTTGTCTTTTCATTCTGTTGACTGTTTCTCTTGCTGTAGAGAAGTGTTTTAGTTTGACATAGTTCCTCTTGTTTATTTTTTCTTTTGTTGCCTGTGTGTGCTTTTGGTGCCATAGGCAAGAAATCATTGCCATAGCCAATGCAAGATGATTTTCCTTTATGTTTTCACCAGGAATTTTACAGTTTCTGGTCTTACATTTGAGTAGTTCATCCACTTTGAGTTGACTTTGTTATAATGTAAGACAGGGCTGAATAAAATAAACCAGTCACAGAATGACAGATACTGCTTGATTCCTCTTATGTGAAGCATCTGTAGTAGTCAATGTTGTTGAGGCAGAGAATACGATACTGGTTTTGAGTGCTGGGGAACTTGAAGCATAAGAAGCTGTTCTTCAATTGATAAGTTTCATTCATGCTAGATAAATAAGTTCTAGAGATACAATGTACAATACAATGTCTATAGTTAACAATACTGTATTGTACACATCAAAATGTGTTAGGCAAGTAGGTCTCACGATAAATGTTCTTACCACACAGAAAACATACTAAGCAAAACTTTTGAAATAGATGTAAAACTTTGGGAGCTGTTCAGTGTGTATTACCTTGATTATGGTGATGGTATCGCAGGTGTTTGCACACGTCCAAACTAATCAAATTTTACACATTAAATATATGTGGTTTTTAGGCAACACACATAAATCTTGGTACTATAGTTCCCTCATCTGTAAGGTGAAATAGTAACACCTGCTTCAGGAAAGTGTCATAAGGATTATGCTTAGTAGTGACTAAGCACAAGGAATACCCCTGACCCACTAAGTCCTAGATTGGGTAATAATTATTCAACTCCATCTGATTTCTACCTTGCTAGGCTAGCACACTGAACACAATAATTATTTAGTAAATGTCATGTTCATGCTGTGGCTGTTCAATAAACATTATTTTTTATAAATAAATTGGTAATCACTAAAACAAAGAACATACCTATTAAGGCTTTTTATAGAAGGCAGCTAGTTTTATCAAGCAAAGAGCAGTGAGCTACCATCTGACCAAAACCTAATCAGCCATTAAAATGTAGGAGATCTTTTCATATACAACTTAAAGCTTTCTTGATGTCACACATTACTAGCTTATTATTTGCAAGTTTAGAATGGGAATGTAAACTCTAATGACGTTAAAACAAACTATAAAAACAGTGGCTTCCTCAGCTTTCATGAATACTAATTCATCAGCTGGTCATTTTGGATTTGTCTGTGACAGCAAGTTTAGTAGCATGTAAAGTTGTCCAAGTCTATGACCTTGATTCTGTACATAACAGAGCTAGGCTGACTGATGACCTTGACTGTAACTGAGGTCAGATTAATAGTCTTTTATCTATGTATGTATTAATATGTACAATTTTGCTCTTTCACTCATATTTTGTTATTTTGTTTCCTCCCTAACTCACTTTCCCTCTGTTATTTGTGACAATAAAACTGTTTATGGTGTTATACTTGGATCATATTTTAAATGTTATCATGCAAATTTACATATATAATTTAATTTGAAGCACAGAATAGCTTCATGATAACCAGAAGTTTGGGAAATATGAAAAACAAAATTTAGTATGTTTCTTACAAATGGACCTTGAGACCTTGTTTGGAAGTTCTAGCCAATTCTTTACTATAAACAAATATTGGCTGAAGAAACTTTTTCAATCTGGGAAGACTGGCCTCTTTGACAGGGAACACAAATGAATCGTTGAGGGGTGAAGAGAGAAAATACTTAGTAATTACTGTGATAGCCAACAAAGTATACTTAGCCTTAATAGCCAATTATAAAACAATAAGCCAACAAAGTATACTTAGCCTTAATAGCCAATTATAAAACAATATATTTTTATAAATATAATTGGTAAGGTGAAATTCAGCTTGACAATAAAAATATTCTCTGATTTGTTCCAAAATAATATCATAGAATTGTTGAAAATATTAAATGTAATTATGTATGTAACAACTTTTACATGTTCCCTCTTACATAGTAGAGGGTCTACAAATACCATTTCCCTTAATGACAAAGCAGCTGTAACTGAGAAGTTCTATTTGTTTTTACAATGTGCCCCCAGAAGTTCATAACTATGTCACAGCCTGAAAAAATATTGGGCAATGCTGCTCACAGTCCAAGGGAAGAATCCAAGACATTATGCTGCAGCATGTCACACAGCCAACAATTTAAGATCCTACTTTCTGAAATCCATCTCTCGAAATAGTTCCTAAAATATATATGGGACATTTATTTCAAGAAATTCAAAACCAGTCTTTCATCCTATCTCATTCATTCTCACCAAGCACCCATGAGAAATGGGAGGGTCAAATAAAACCAACCATAGTTTTTTGAAACACAGAGCTGATAAGTGATTTATTCTGAAACATAGTGTTTAATAGACCCCAAACTTCTGGTTCCCCAGTCTTTCTAGTACTTACTGACTTAATGAATTAAGTAATTTCTTTGTGAAGAAAGCACTTATTACTTCCTATTTATCTGGCCCTTCTGGATACAGCAGTTTGAAAAATTGGTAATTTATTTTGAATGTGTTCACACTCATGGTCACCTAGGGCCTTTTTGAGATTGCAGCTCAAATAAACTACAGATACTCCTGAACTAGGCATTAGCATTGCCTGAATTAAATCACATTTTTCATACAAGCATTAGTTTTACAGGGTGTATGGATTAAAAATTCCAACCCTCTCAGTTAAGGGAGATGTGTGAGAATTCCTTTATTATAAGGTCTATATAAGCAACAGCTGTCATGGCCCAGAATCCTCACTCAAATAAATAATAAATGAAAATTTACTTTAAAATAATATTTTAAATAATAAAAGACTGCATTTATCAGAAAGAGCAAGCTCATTCACCCTCATTTGAATGGTATTCATCATCTGTGATAATATTGACAATTCTTGTGGAGCTTTGTTAAATCATCACCACCCTTCATGTGATTGGTAAAACAGGTTGAAATGAAATGAAATTAAGTTAGCATTAGTATGGGGAGAGACATAGCTGTGTTTATAAACAGGAAAGTTAAACATCTAATCAAATTATAAAATGGAATATAATATGCAAAAATCTGCATCGCACAAATCTGAGTAGAACTAAGTAGATTTTGAAAATATATTTTGTTTGAGGAAACTTGATATTGTTTTTCATATTGGATATATCAATGTACATCTATATTAGCAGGGTGCAAAGGTTCCCTTTTCTCCATAAGCTAGTTCAACACTTATCTCTCTTATTTTTTGACAATCATCATGCTAACAGCTATGAGGAGATAGCTCATTGTAGTTTTGACTGGCATTTTCCTGATTCGTTATGTTGAACATCTTTTCATATACTTGTTGGCCATTTGTAGCGTTACTTTTAAGAAATGTCTATTCAGGTACTTTGCTCATTTTTCAACTGGGTTATTCCTTGAGTTGTATGGGTTACTTATATATTTTAGACGTTAACCCTTTATTATCACATCCATGATTTGCAAACATTTTCCACCATTCTGTAAGTTGCATTTTCATTTTATTGATTACTTCCTTTACTCTGGAGAAGATTTTGTTTGATGTAGTCCTACTTGTCTATTTTGGCTTTTGTTGCCTATGCTTTTGGAGTCATGTCCAAAAAATAATTGTCAATATTATGGAAAGTAAGGGTCCAATTTCATTATTTTGCTTGTGGATATCCAGTTTTCCCTTCAGCATTTATTTAAGAGACTATTTTTTCCCCATTGTGTATTTTGGGGAATACACAGATGAATTTACCAGATTTGTGTTGTCTCTCTATTCTGTTCCATTAGTCTATATGTCTGTTTTTATGTTAATAGTACACTTTTTTGATTACTATAGCTTTGCAATATAGTTTGAAATCAGGAAGTGTGGTGACTCCAGCTTTTTAATTTTTAAATTTTTTTATTAAGATTGCTTTGGCTATTCAGGATCTTAGGTGGTGCTGCAATAATTTTAGAATCATTTTTCTCTATTTCAGTGAAAAATGTTGGAATTTTAATAGAGTTGCTCTTAATCTGTAGATCATTTTGGATGGTATGAATGTTTTAACTGTATTAATTCTTCCAATTCAAGAAGATATCATTTCATTGGGATATCATTTCATTGGCTAGTATCTTTTTTCCAATTTCTCTCACCTATGTCTTATAGTTTTCAATGTACTCATTTTTCAACTGTTGGTAAAATTTATTTCTAAATATTTTGTTGTTTTTGATGCTGTTGTAAAAGGAGATTGTCTACTTAATTTCTTTTTCAGATAATACATTGTTAATGTTTAGAAACCCTACCGATATTTTGTATGTCGATTTTGTATCCTGGTAAGTAGTCCTTAGCACAGGTCATTTAAACATCAGAACAACTCTTTGAGGCTCAGCAATTTTATTTTAAAATGTCAATATTAATAACCTCCCAAATCAATAATTGTAGGGTAAAATAAAATGTTTTTATAAAATTACTCAAAAAGATATGGAACATATATAGTGCTCACCAAATTGTGGCTGCTGTGGCTATTGTATTGCTAATATAACTAGCAACAGTAGTAGTAATAGTATCGAAAACTAAGTTCTTAACTCTTTTGGCTCAATTATTCTCAACAGAAACATGATTAAGTATTCTAATTTTCAGTTTGACCAATGAAGAATGTAATGGTCAATGAGTAAACATCTCATCCAAAATCACAGATTTCAAATGCTCTCCAAAACCTGTACTGCCTCTACTCTCTGGTGTTGCCTATCCAAAGCAAAGTCTGACAAATACAGAGGTTTAAGTCAGGGTAGGTGAGTGGTCAAAACCAGCATGAACAAATAAGAAGGAAGGCACAGAATCAAGGCAAATGTATATTGTCCCCAGAATAACAGATTAACATTTTTAGAGCACTGAAATGTTCTAGTCAGTTTTAGAGCACTGACTTTGTACCAGGTCCTGCTGCATGGTTTTAACATGTATCACCTCATTTAATCATTACAACAAACCAAGAAGACAAGCACTATTAATAAAGTAATTATTGCTGGGTGTGATGGCTCACACTTTTAATCCCAGTGACTCAGGAGGTTTAGGCAGAAGGATCACTTGAGGTCAGGAGTTTGAGAGCAGACTGAGCAACATAGTGAGAACCCTCTCTAAGAAAAAATTATTAAAAAAACAACCGCCTGGGTGCAGCGGCTCATGCCTGTAATCCCAGCACTTTGGGAGGCCGAGGTGGGTGAATCACCTGAGGTCAGGAGTTCAAGACCATCCTGGCCAACATAGTGAAACCCTGTCTCTACTAAAACTACAAAAAATTAGCTGGGCATAGTGGCAGGCACCTGTAATCCCAGCTACTCGGGAGGCTGAAGCAGAAGAATCACTTGAACCAGGGAGGCAGAGGTTGCAGTGAGCCAAGATCGTACCACTGCACTCCAGCCTAGGCAATAAGAGGGAAAATCTGTCTCAAAAACAAAACAAAACAAAACAAATCAGGCATGGTGGCATGTGCCTGCAGTCCCAGCTATTTGGAAGGTTGAGGTGGGAGGATCACTTGAGCCCAGGAGTTTGAGGTTGCAGTGAGCTATGATTGCACTACTGCACTCAAGCTTGGGTGACACAATGGAGACCTGGACTCTATAAAACAAACAAACAAATAAATAACTATAAATAATTAGCAACCTTTTACAATAAAGTTGAGACACAGTAACTTGTGCAGAGTCACAGAGCAACATGTTTGGAAGCTGGTAACTGAATCTAGACAGTCTGTTATCTGAGTCTGTGGTGTAACACACATGTATACCAGTTCCAGTCTGCTGTGATTAAGAACTCTGGCGCTAGTGTCAAACTAACATGGATTGTATGTGATAACTATGTGAACATTGCATTGTTTGAGAGGTTTCCTTTTTTGTTTGCGTTTTGTTTTTTATTTATTTATTTTTTTCCTTTTGGAAGAGTTCTTCATTTTTGTTTTTAAATGAACACCAGACCTCTCTTTGCTCCTTAAATTGTTGGCTGTTAGTATGTTCCCACTGCACACAGGCCATGATCACCTACTATGAAGAAAGAAAAGAAAACAAACTATTTTGTAGGACAGAGAAAAGCTGTAGGAGAGAAAGAAATGTGGATATTCCTCACAAAGATGGAAAAAAAAAAGGATTGTCTATGGGGAACTAATTGGAGCAACAGGAACTGTTTTTCTGGTTCTTGACAGTGCAAAAGGCAGATGACCAGACCCGGGTAGTAATGACTGTGTGCATCAGCAAGGATGTAAAATCCTCAGTCTCATGAAAAATTCCCAGAGTTCAAACTTGGCAAGAAAATAGTGGAGAGTCACTTAAGTGTGAGGATTATGATTTATATATGCAACATAGAAAAACACCAATAGTGCTCTCTCATGAGTGTGTGTATGAGAGAAATGACATAAAAACTATAGAATGGAGAGCATACTACCTGCAAGTTTTAACTACTCAATAAATTTTAGCTATTAATATTGATATTTCTGTCTTGACTTCTTGTTTCATGGAATGGATCATTATTAAATGGCCAAGGGTAACCTCCTTTAATCTTAAATCTTAACATTACAGATGTCTGTGTTTTTTATATTTTACTATACCTTATATTTATTTTTCACTAATATCTCTTTTTTTAACTAATTGGCCTTCCTTTCCCTTTAATCTTTCTAACTTATGATTATCTACTTAAATGCAATTTGAGTTTTTCAAGAAAAATTTTATCTAGGTTAGTAAGTAGAGCAAAACTTTTTGATATATGGTAAAAAGTAACTTTTTATCTATTTTTGATGCTTTGTGTTAAATTGATATCTAGTATATGTAGTGTTGATACACATTCTCTTTTATTAGTAGAGTTTCTGTCCAATTAAAATATGCTTATATACATATATCTGAGTTATATATAAATAAAACAGTGCATATAAATCTTCTATTTTTGTACTTATAGCAGATGAAATCAACATGAGTACCCAAAATGGATGAGAAATAGTCTGGCTGTAGTTCAGCTACAGAGAACTCATAATTTCTTTACTGTTAAAACCTTCATACCATCAAACCATTATGTATTAATCCTTCTGACAAAAGGCAGCAAAGCAGAGAAATTTTACATCTCAAAATACAACAAATTAAACTTCCATTTTCTGATAGATTGTGTGTATCCAGTGCCAAGTATTTGATTTTCATATTTTCCCAGTTCCTGGTTATCTAATATGTCCAGAATTAATATACCCAGAAATTAGATAAATGCATGTAGGTATACTCTGTGTTTTTAAATTTATGGTATCTTGCATTTAATTTATTTATCAAAAAAAACTAGTACTGGGAAATAAGAAAATCTAGTAAGCTAAATGCCACATTAAAAAGATAATAAATACTCACTTTACTCTTTTGGTACCAATTAGCTAAGTTGGGTTTAAAAAGGGGAAATTACTAATATGAAAAATAGAAATTATGGTAATTCTTAAAATGATCTTTTTACCCCTTTTCTTTTTTTTTTTGTGTGTGTGTGTCTTCTTCCTCTATATGTTCTTTATTTTCCACTGTGGAACTTATAAACAGGTAACAGCAAATAGCTATGTTAACCAATTCCCTGTACATTTGGAAAGTGGTGATTTTTTTTTTATTATTTAGCAATCATGACTTACAATTTGAACTATGATTGTTAAATGTGCATTGTTGTATATGTTAGTTTTCTTTTGCTGTTTTCTGTTGTGTTGTCATTATTGTTTTATTATTTCTGGTATGTTTCTACACTCTGCTACAGCTTAACAATGCTGAGGTTGCAGAATTTCTCCATCTCTTTTTGATGATATCCAAATTTATCTTTCTCTGCAATGTTATTCTCAACAAACTTATTGATGATTTCCCTACATATGCCAAGAATGTCTGTCCTCATCTTTGACACTGCATTGCTATGCCTTACCTTCAACTATGGCTTTCCTGTTCAAGTTGTAGGATTTAAGAAAACTCTTAGAACACCTTATCTCTCTTCTTCAACGTTGTGTTTCTTAGTCTCCTCAATTGAACACCCATTGTCATCTTCGAGCAAACGGGCTTTGTCGCTTTGATTTGAGACTCACCATGGATACAGCAGTATGCCTGTGTTACAACTTTCCAAGCAGGTTGCTATGGAACATCTACCTTTACAAACTAGAATGAGCATATTAAACTGATTATCTGAGTAAGCAGTGAAGGCCTGTGTCTGTTTTTTGGGCATGCTGATATTGTGTTCAGTTTGAACCATTTTGAGTTCGAGATCAATGGAGAAATTGCTGATGTACAAGAGCAGCAAGTGTCAAGCACTGTCAGATTTGTACCCAGATGATATTCCTGCCTAAACAGCTGCACAACAGACAACAGCCTCACAGGGGCAGATGATCCTGTCAAATTTTTTACATTGAAGAAGTCCTGCAAAATGTTCTGAATATTCAGGTTATATGGGGACACTCATCTGTGACTTGTCTAGCTTTGCATAGGGAAGGGCTTTCTCCAAAGATTCAGAAGGCTACGATACAGGTGAGCATTTCCTTATTTGAATTGGACCAGATGATGGAGGTATAGTAGTCTGCCTCATCTTAAAGAAAATCAGTATCAATACTGACCTGTGTTTTGAAAAGAAGGTACATTCAGCATATTTACAAGTAGAACAGATATGAGAGTTAATTCCCTCGTTCTCATTGATGTCTTTCTTATAGTTGGACTTGAAATAAACAAAATGTTAGAACTTTTGTTTGTGAAAGTCTTCTCTTACTAAGTATTAGTCTTTAGATTTGACCAAAAATATTAATAGTCAATAGTGAGGACTCACACATTAAAAGAACCACCTTTTAAGTTAAAGGTTAACCTATTTTTTATGATATCTTCATTTTATTTTTAATTTTATTTTAAGTTCAGGAATTACAAGAGCAGATGTGTAACATAGGTAAATGTGTGTCATGAGGGTTTGTTGTACAGATTATTTCATCACCCAGGTATCAAGCCTAGTACCCATTAGTTATTTTTCCTCATCCTCTCTCTCCTCCTGGCCTCTACCTTCTGAAAGGCCCCAGTATGTGCTGGTCACCTCTATGTGTCCATGTGTTCTCATCATTTAGCTGTGACTTATAGGGGAGAACATGCAGTATTTGGTTTTCTGTTCCTGTGTTAGTTTCCTAAGGATAATGGCCTTCAGCTACATCCATGTCCTTTCAAAAGACATGGTCTTGGTATTTTATGGCTGTATGGTATTCCATGGTATATATTTACCATATTTTCTTTATCCAGTCTATTACTAATGAACATTTAGTTCGATTCCATGTATTTGCTATTGTGAATAGTGCTGCAATGAACATACACATTCATGTATCTTTATAATATAATGATTTATCTTCCTTTGGATATATACCCAGTAACAGGATCACTGACCCAAATGGAATTTCTGTCTTTAGGTTTGAGCAATTGCAACAAAAGCAACAATTGACAAATGGAATCTAATTAAACTAAACACCATCTGCACAGCAAAAGAAACCATCAGCAGATAAACAGACAACCTACAGAATGGGAGAAAATTTTTCCAAACTATGCATCACCAAAGGTCTAATATTCGGTATCTCTAAGGAACTTAAACAAATTTACAAGAAAAGAAACAAACAACCCCATAAAAAGTGGGCAAATAACATGAACAGACACTTTTCAGACAAAAGGCATTCATGTGTCCAACAAGCATATGAAAGATAGCACAACACCACTGATCATCAGAGAAATGCAAATCAAAACCACAATGAGATACCATCAAATACCAGAGAGAATGGCTATTATTAAAAAGTCATAACAGTTGCTGGTAATGTTGTGGAGAAATAGGAATGCTTATATACTGTTGCTGTGAGTGTAAATTAGTTTAACCTATTTATTTTACCACCAACATCTTCTTTAAACTGTAAACAATAGCAACAGTCAATGACTTTTTGATAATTCTGAGAATATTGAGACCAACAATAGGTCTAGCATCTTTGGAAGTTTGATGCTAACAATTACAGTAAGCTAACATTATGACAAGAGCATTTGTAATAGTCTTCCCAAAGTAGGCACCAGTGATTTCTTTATCTTTGCTAGAATTGTAGAAGACACCTCTCTTGGACAGAAGTTTTTGGACTCTTCCTTGCAGTCCATCTGGACCATGGGCCTTTTGCATCATTTGCCACCAAGAAGGACCAGTGCTTCATACCAGATGGGAAAACAGCATTATCGAAGCTACCTCAAACAAACATGGTCTGATTCTTTGAAACACACCATGAATTAATCATGAAATATTAATAAACATAACATGGGTTTAGGTGCTCCACCTAATCATTGACAATTATCTCCAATTTCAGAGGCTGGAAGAGACCTACAAAAGTGGTGCTAATATCACTGGCAATTATAGGTAGCTCAGGCATGGATTCTTGAGTGTACGTCTAACTCAGCTCATTGAAGAAAGTAGTGACTGGAGCTGATGCTATATTCAATAAGAGGCTAATTTTTAAAAAAAGAGAACACATATATTATTTTATTCAGAGAGTAAAGATGGGACTCGTTTATTGTAAAACAAATACTCTATAACAAATTATTCAAATTACCAGGATCTTAAAAACATTCAAGTTAGATATGTTGGCAACATTCCTTGCAATATACCTCTGGATAAATTAATGTAAGTAAAAAATAAATGTAATGGCACACATATAAACACATGACATCTGTGCTGTTTAATGTACAAAAGTATAATATGGAGATAGGTAGACAGATTATTATAGAGAGATAGAGAGAGAAATTCTTTCTCAATTTAAATGTCTACATAGTAAAGATTGTATTTTATGTGAAAACTGGTTAATCTGACTCTCATTGATGGACATTTTTTATATTTCTAATTTTTGTCTACTGTAAACAATAATAAAATAAAGTTTGTGTGTGTATCTTTTTACATTTTTGTAATTATTTTATTAATATTGACTCTTCAAGGTCCTATTACTAGATTAAATTATATTTTATATTTTGAGAATAATTTCCAAAATAACTTCCCTGAATAAATATTATTTATTTATGATAACATTCCAATGAATAGATCATAAATACTTTCCATAATATCTCAACATTTGACTATGGTTAAACACTTTAAACTTCCATAAAGTGATAATTGAAAAAATATATCTTACTATATTTTGAACCACCTTTCACATTATTTTGGCCATTTGAATGATCTCTTATGTGAAACACATATTTACATATTTTGCATATTTTTCTAGTTGGGTGACGAAGATTTTGTAATTAATATGTAGTTGACTGGCATTATGTTTTCAGGTAGTTAATTGCTCCCTTTACCCCCCACAAGATTATTTTTTACCCGCATATCTTATATTGGGCTTGATCATGTAATTTGCTTTGACCATGAAATGGGAGTGGACAAGATAGGTGATGCCATTGAGCAGAAACTCAGAGCCATTGGTAATCCCAATATTGCTCTTTATCTCTCTGCTGCAGGGGCCCTTTGTTCTAGAGAGACTTCTTCTGCTGACTTGCAATGTAACGTAATTATTTGATGTTGTAAACTACTGAAATTTTTAAGATTATGTTTCATTTTTTAATATTTTTTATTTTTTTATATTTATTTATTTGAGACAAAGTCTTGCTCTGTCACCTAGGCTGGAATGCAGTGGCAGGATGTCAGGTCACTGCAACCTCCACCTCCCAGTTTCAAGCGATTCTCCTGCCTCAGCCTCCTGAGAAGCTGGGATTACAGGCACCCGCCACCACGCCCAGCTAATTTTTTTATTTTTAGTAGAGATAGGATTTTACCATGTTGACCAGGCTGGTCTCGAGCTCCTGACCTCAAGTCATCCACCTGTCTCAGCCTCCCAAGGTGCTGGTATTACAGGCATGAGTCATCATGCCCAGCCAAGATTGCTTTGAATGCAACATAACCTAGCCTAGGCTGATTGACAATTCATTTAAAAGTATGCTTGAACATTAAAGGATTTTCTGCATAGCATTTGCTTCCAGTGAACTCAACTACTAATTAGAAATTAAAAGTACTCATTAAATTTAAACTTTCAGTATTTGTCTTCATTTAAAAAAATCTTTATTTTTAACTTTCATCCTAGGTTTGGGGGCACATGTGAAGGTTTGTCACATAGGTAAACATGTGTCATGGGGGTTTGTTGTACATATTAGTTCATCACCCAGATATGAAGCCCAGTACCCAATAGTTGTCCTTTCTGTTCCTCCTCTCTCCTCCCACCTACTACCCTCAAGTAGACACCAGTGTCTGCTGTTTACTTCTTTCTGCTCATAACTTCTTATCATTTCACTCCCACTTATAAGTGAGAACATGAGGCATTTGATTTTCTGTTCCTGAGTTAGTTTGCTAAGGATGATAGCCTTCAATTCCATCCATGTTCCTGCAAGAGACAACATTGTGGCTTTTTAATTGCTGCATGGTATTCCATGATGTATATGTACCATATTTTCTTTATTCAGTCTATCACTGATGGACATTTAGGTTGATTCCATGTCCTTGTTATTGTGAACTGTACCGCAGTAAACATACATGTGCATGTGTCTTTATGATAGAATGATTTCTATTTCTCTGGAAATATACCAGTAATCTCATTACTGGGTTGAATGGTATTTTGCTTTTATCTCTTTGAGGAATCACCATACTGCATTCCACAATGGTTGGAGTTATTTACACTTGCACCAACAGTGTATAAGTGTTCCCATTTCTCTACAGATTTGCCAGAATCTGTTATTTTTTTACTTTTAATAATAGCCATTCTTACCAGTGTAAGGTGTTATCTCATTGTGGTTTTTATTTTCATTTTTCTAATTATCAGTGATGTTGAGATATTTTTCATATGCTTTTTGGCCACATATATGTCTTCTTTTGCAAAGTATCTGTTCATGTCCTTTGCCCACTTTTAATGGGGTTGGTTGGTTTTCTCTTGTAAATTTGTTTAAGTTCCTTATAGATGCTGGATATTAAACCTTTGTCATACATAGTTTGCAAAAAAAATTTTTTTCCCACTCCATAGGTTGTTTATTCTGTTGGTAGTTCCTTCTATTGTGAAGAATCTCTTTAGTTTAATTAGATCCCATTTGTCAATATTTGCTTTTGTTGGGATCAATTTAGGTGCCTTTGTCATGAAATCTTTGCCTGTTTCTAAGTGCAGGATGCTATTGTCTATGTTATATTCTAGGGTTTTCATAGGTTTGGGTTTTACATTTAAATTTTTAATTCATCTTGAGATGATTTTTCCACATGGTATAAGGAAGGGGTCTAGCTTTAATCCTTCACAAATGGTTAGCCAGTTACCCCAGAACATGTAATGAATAGGGAGTGCTTTCCCCATGGCTTCTTTTTGTCAGCTTTGTTGAAGATCAGATGGTTGTAGATGTGCAGCTTTATTTCTGGGACCTCTGTTCTGTTCCATTTTTCTATGTGCCTGTTTTTGTACCAGTACCATGCATTTTGGATACTTAGTGGAGTGTTGAAGTCTCCCACTATTATTATTTGGTAGTCTATGTCTCTTTGTAAGTCTCTAAGAGCATGCTTTATGAATATGAGCACTCCTGTGTTGGGTACATATATATTTAGGATAATTAGGTCTTCTTGTTGAATTGAACTCTTTACCATTAGGTAATGTCCTTCTTTGAATTTTTTTTTATCTTTGTTGGTTTGAAATATGTTTTGCCTGAAATTAGGATTGCAACCCCTGCTTTTTTTTTCCTGTTTTTCATTTGCTTGGTAGATTTTCCTTCATCACTTTGTTTTGAGCCTACAAGTGTGATTACCCATGAGAAGGGTCTCTTGTAAACAGCACACCATTGGGTCTTGCTTTTTTATCCAGCTTGCCACTCTTTTCAAATGGGGCATTTAGCCTAGTTGGTATTGATATATGTGGATTTGTTCCTGTCATTGTGCTGTTAGCTGGCTATTATGTTGGCTTGTTAGTGTGGTTGCTTTACAGTGACACTGGTACGTCTCTGTTTAAGTGTGTTTTTGTATTAGCTGGTAGTAGTCTTTCTTCCCTTTCTATATTTAGTGCTTCTTTTAAGATCTCTTGAAAAGTAGGTCTGGTGGTAATTAATTCCCTCATCATTTGCTTATCTGAAAAGGATCTTATTTCTCCTTCACTTAGAAAGTTTAGTATGACTGGAAGTAAAATTCTCAGTTTTTTTTTTTCTTTAAGAATATTGAATATAGGCCCCCAATCTCTTCTGGCATGTAGGAATTCAGCTGAGAAGTCCACTGTTAGCTTGATGGGGTTCACTTTGTAGGTGACCTACCCTTTCTCTCTAGCTGCCTGTACTAAACATTCTTTCTCTACTTTTCAGCCTGAGAAAATATGACAATTATGAGTCTTGCGATAATCTGCTTGTGTAGAATCTTGCAGGAGTTCTCTGTATTTCCTGAATTTGACCATTGGCCTCTGTACCAGTTTTGGGATAGTTTTCTTGGATAAAATTCTGAAATATATTTTCCAAGTTGTTTGCTTTATTCCCCTCCTTTTCAGGGATGCTAGTGATTCATAGATTTGGTCTCTTTACATAATCCCATACTTCTCAGGTATTTATTTATTACTTTTCATTCTTGTTTCTTCATTTTTGCCTGACTTATTCCATAGAACTAGTGTTCAAGTTCTGAGATTCTTTCCTCAACTTGGTTTATTTTGCTATTAATACTTTTGATTGCATTGTGAAAGTATTGTATTGTGTTATTCACTTCTGTCTGACACATTAGGTCCTTTTTTGTATGGGCTATTTTGTCCTTCAGCTCCTCTATTGCTTTATTATGATTCTTATTTTCCTTGGATTGGGTTTTGCCACCATCCTGAATTTCAATGATCTTTGTTCCTATCCCTATTCTAAATTTCATTTCTGTCATTCTAGACAGTTAAACCTGGTTAAGAACTGTTGTTGGAGAACTGCTGCAGTCATCTGGAGGGCACAGGATGCTCTAGCTGTTTGAGTTACCAAAGTTCTTGCGTTGATTTTTATCATCTCTGAGTGTAGGTGTTCCTTAACTGCAGTGTAGATTGAGTACAGTCAATAAACAACTTTTCTGAATGTTTTCAAAAGGCTGAGGCTTTGTGCAGGGTCTTTATTTGAAGCTGACATCTTGTCTCTAGTTTCAGAAGGGGTTATGTTAATGAGGTATTTTTGGTGTTGAAGCTTTGGGGTGTGATCTAGCAGATGGCATTTAGGATATTTGGTCAGTTGTTAGACTCTTGCTCGGTTTTG
The DNA here is from genome assembly GCF_000951035.1 of Colobus angolensis palliatus. Classification (NCBI taxonomy): domain Eukaryota; kingdom Metazoa; phylum Chordata; class Mammalia; order Primates; family Cercopithecidae; genus Colobus; species Colobus angolensis. Next base: position 2,345,339 of record NW_012116055.1, read on the forward strand.
TGACTCCCCTAGTGATATGCTTTGTCTCTGTGTCCCTACCCAAATCTCATTATAATGATCTCCACGTGGCAAGTGTGGTACCAGGTGGAGATAATTGAATCATGGGGGGTAGTTTCCCCCATGCTTTCCTTGTGATACTGAGTGAGTTCTCATGAGACCTGGTGGCTTTATGAGGGGCTCCTCCACTTTGCTCAGCTCTCATTATCTCTCCTGATGCCCTGTGAAGAGGTACCTTCCATCATAATTGTAAGCTTGCAGAGGCCTCCCAAGCCATAAGGAACTGTGAGTCGATTAACCCTTTTTTCTTTGTAAATTACCCAGTTTAGGGCATTTCTTCATAGCTGCATGAGAACAGACTAATAAACCTATGTTTCCCCACAGCAGCAATGTTCCCTCTCAGTGCTCTGAAAGCATAGGTTCCTCCCCCACTTGAGTGCTGTCTGTACATTGTGACTTGGCACTCCTGGGATTCCCACTGCAGCTTTGGAGCAATCTCAGTGTTTATGTTTCTTCCCCATCTCGGAAGTAGCAGAGGAAAGGATCTTAGTTGTGGTTATGGCTGAGGGTCATTTGCTTGACTTGCACCCCAGAGAGATGCAGGTCCGCAATTACTCAATGCATTCAACCCAGGATAGAGGGTCTGTGCTGTGAGCCAAAGACAAGAGTTCTCTGTCTAGTGATGAGCAGTGGGGAGTATGTGGGACTCCTGGGAGACAGACTGGCCTCCCTTCCTTGGGTTCACTGCAGCTTGTTGGAGGTGTGGATAAGGCACTTAGGCATTTTGTTTCTTTGTTACTCCGAAGGTGTCAAGGGCAGTTCCACTGCAGAGGCAGTAACAGTGAGGCTTTTATTTAACCCTGGAGGCTCTCTCCAGGGAGTTGCCGAGTTGCCACTGACTCTATAACTTTGGCTGGAGGCCCAGGCCTAGAGGAACAACTTGGTGAGGAGATATGGGAACGGGTACCCACATAAAAGTCTGGTCACTTTTCCATAGGGATGCTGTGGTATACTTGTGGCCCAACCTAGTCACTTGTCATCTTGGGTTTTCCATTACCTGGGGGTATCACCAATGAAGTTTGCAAAACAGCAAAGATGGCAGCCTGTCCCTCCTAGGAGCCTTGTCCCTGGGAAGTACAGGCTTGTTGCCAATCCAAAGGTACATATAGGAAGTGGCTGGAGACCCCAGTTGGAAAGTCCCTTCCAGTGAGGAATGGGATCAGAGACCCACTTAAAAAAGCAGTCTGGTCACATATTGGCAGAGCAGCTGTGTTGTGCTAGGGGTTCGCTTCAGCCCCCAGTCACCCCAGACACTCCAAAGCCCAAAGGCTGGAATGGCTGAGTTGCCCAAACAGCAACGATGGTGTCCTTCCTCTCCCTCTGGGAGCTCTGTCCCGGGGAGGTTAGAAAACTTTGTCAGCTGGAGAACACCAACAGGGGCGACTTGGTGGGAGGTCCCACCAAGCGAAGAGGAATGGGATCAGGCACCCAATTAAAGCAGCAATCTGACCATATTTTGATAGAACAGCTGTGCCATGCTGGGGGGATTCCTTCTGCCCTAGGTGGGCTCAGACTCTCTAAATCCTGAAGGTGGGAATAGCTAAGGTTCCCAAACAGCAAAGATGGTGCCCTGTCCCTCCCATGGAGAACTCCTTCTTAAGGTGTGCAATGTCACTACCAGAGGCTGGCTGGAATTCAAAGCCAGTGGTCTTATCTGGTGAGTTGCCATGAAAGTGGGGTTTGTAGGCTGTCACTGCTCAGCCCCCTGGAATCAGCCTCTTTCCTAAGGGTCTGTATGGGGGTCTAACCTCCACGTTTGCACCAGAGCAGCAGCTACTTTTGCATGAAAGTCTGAGTATCTAACACTACAGGGTCTCCATGCATGCCCAAATGGTGCCTCTGCCTAGACTCCACATAACTCTGTTTGTCAGGCTAAAGGTGAAGGCCCTGGTGGAGTGGGTTCACAAGATCTCCTGACCCAAGGGTTGCAAAGATCCGTAGGATCAGCGTTGTTTCCCGGGACCACACATTCACTCACCACTTCCCTGGGTAGTGATGTATGTGTAGGTCATGACTTGGCACTACTGGACTACCCACTGCAGCTCTGTGGAGATCTCAGTGTTTATGTTCCTTCCCCAACTTGGAAGCAGAGGAAGGGATCCTGGTAGTGGTTATGGCCAAGGGTCATTTGCTTGACCCACACCCCAGAGAGATGCAGGATATAGGGTGTAGGTCAGTGGAGATTCTCCTGACTCTGTGTTACTCCCAGGTTGGCTGTTGTTGTGTGTTGCTTTTCTTCATTTTCCATGGTTCAATTTGTTTCTTTGATTAGTCCCAATGTGAGTACCTGGATGTTTCAGTTGAAGGTGTTGTATTTCGTCACTTCTTCCATTCCTTTCCATATAAGCCATGCACACTGCTGCTTCTAGTCAGCCATCTAGACCACTCCCTCACCCTGTCATATACCCAGTCTTCATTTTGATACATAAAGAGAAAACAATTAGAATTGCACTATTATTTAGTGTCACAGCAAAATTAACATTTGTAGAGAAAGGAACATCCTTGCTATGACTTCTTCTCTAACTACCTTATTTGTATCACCTTACATATATTTGTAATACTTATGCCAAGATCTGCCAATCCAAATTCTAATCCAATACAACCCAGCTTTAGCTCATTTTTTCCATTAGTTCATCTATTTTGTGTCTTCTCAAAACTATTTTAACACCTTTATCTGGCAATCAAAATTTAACATTTTATTAAGAAGAAATATGAAATGATTAATTAACTCATATGCAAATTGTCTTCCCTCAAATTTGACATGCCTTAAGTCAGAGATAAGATTTTAACCTTGAGTGTTCAAAATATAACTAAACAGAGAACAGAACACCAGTAAAATATTAAACTTAAATTTAGTTTAAGCTAATTAAATAACAGTAAATTATTCATAGTTTCCACCTCATCACAATGAAAACAGTTGTCATTACTACATGCTCACTCTTTATTCTAACACATTTCTCAATCAATATATATATATATGTTAAATGTGGTGAGAACATTTTTAAAGCTGTTTGGGAAATGATGACAGTAATTAGACGGATTTAATAAACAAGGGTTTCTACCAATTCAGCATCATTACTTTATTTTCTATAACCCAAATTTGTTAAATTTAGCATCAAAAACTATCATGTGTTATAGAAGTATCATTATCCTTTTATCTAAGGTACTGTAATATTACACAATGGTAAAAAAAATCAGAACATTTTTAATGATAATTAAAGTGAGCTTACAGAAGAATCAAATGTAAACATAAAATGTAATCTGTAATATTTTCTTCTGAGAACAATGAAAGGTCAATGGTTGATAATTTTAGGGGTAATGTATTAGTCTGTTTTCATGCTGCTGATAAAGACATGTCTGAGACTGGGTAATTTATACAGAAAAAGAGGTTTAATGGACTGACAGTTCCACGTGGCCGGGAAGGCTTTACAATCATGGCAGAAGGCAAAAGGCACATTTCACATGGTGGCAGACAAGAAAGAATGAGAGCCAAGTGAAAGGGAAAACCCCTTATATAATCACCAGATCTTGTGAGACTTATTCACTACCATGAGAATAGTATAGGGAAACTGCCCCCATGATTTAATTATCTCCCATTGGGTCCCTCCCACAACATGTAGGAATTATGGACGCTACAATTCAAGATGAGATTTCAGTGGGGGCACGACCAAATCATATCATTGCACCCCTGGCCCCTTCCAAATCTCATGTTCTCACATATCAAAACCAATCATACCTTCCCAACAGGCCCCTAAAGTCTTAATTCATTTCAGTATTAACTCAAAAGTCCACAGTCCAAAGTCTCATTTGAGACAAGTCCCTTCAAGCTATGAGCCTGTAAAATCAAAAGCAACTTAGTTACTTCCTAGATACTAGGGGGGTACAGGCATTGGATAAATATGCCATTCAAAATGGAAGAAACTGGCCAAAACAAAGGGGCTCCAGGCCCCATGAAAGTCTAAATCCAGCAGGGCAGTCAAATATTAAAGATCTAAAATAATCTCCTTTGATTCCATGTCTCACATCCAGGTCACACTGATGCAAGAGGTGGGCTCCCACAGCCTTGGGTAGCTCTTCCCCTGTGGCTTTGCAGGGTAGCCTCCCTCCTGATTGCTTTCGTGGTCTGGCATTGAGTGTATGTGGTGTTCCCAGGCACACAGTGTAAGCTGTTGGTGGATCAGTTTGGGGTCTGGAGGATGGTGGCCCTCTTCTCACAGCTCCACTAGGCAGTGCTCAAGTAGGAACTTTGTGTGGGGGATTCAACCCCACATTTCTCTTCCTCACTGCCCTAGCAGAGGTTCTCCGTGTGGGCCCCATGCCTACAGCAATCTGCCTGGACATACAGGCATTTCCATACAACCAATGAAATCTAGGTGAAAGTTCCCAAATCTCAAGTCTTGACATCTGTACAACTGCAGTCTCAACACCATGGGGAAGCTACCAAGGCTTGGGGCTTGCCCCCTCTGAAGCCAAAGTCATGACTAGAGTGGCTGGGATGCAGGGCACCAAGCTCCTAGGCTGCACACAGCAGAGGGGCGACACACAAAACCATTTTTTTGCTCCTAGGCCTTTGTGCCTGTGATGGGAGGAGCTACCGCAAAGTTCTCTGACATGCCCTGGAGACATTTTCCTCATTCTTGGTCATTAACATCTGGATATCAGTTACTTATGCAAATTTCTGCAGCTGGCTTGAATTTCTCCTCAGAAAGTGAGTTTTTCTTTTCTATTGAATTGTCAGGCTGTAAACTTTACAAATTTTTATGATCTGTTAAC
>NW_012116055.1:2350448-2366414 GCF_000951035.1 Colobus angolensis palliatus
AAAAAAAAAAAACTGAATGCTTTTAACTGCACCCAAGTCACCTCTTCAATGTTTTGCTACTGATAGATTTATTCTGCCAGATACCCTGAATCATCTACCTCAAGTTCAAAGTTCCGCAAATCTCTAGGGCAGAGGCAAAATGCTGCCAGTCTCTTTGCTAAAACATAACAAAAGTCGCTTTTGCTTCAGTTCCCAGCAAGTTCCTCATCTCCGTCTGAGATCACCTCAGGCTGGATTTCCTTGTCCATATAATTATCAGCATTTTGGTTAAAGCCATTCAACAAGTATCTAGGAAGTTCCAAACTTTCCTACATTTTCCTGTCTTCTGAACCCTCCAAACTGTTCCAACCTCTGCCCGTTACCTAGTTCCAAAGTCATTTCCACATTTTCAGGTGTCTTTACAGCAGTGCGCCTCTCCCAGTACCAATTTGCTATATTAGTCCATTTTCTCACTCTTAATAAAGACATATGCAAGACTGGGTAATTTATAAAGAAAGAGAGGTTCAGTGGACTCAGAGTTCCATGTGGCTGGGGGGACCTTACAATCCTGGTGAAAAGTGAAAGGCATGTCTTAAATGGCAGCAGACAAGAGAGAATGAGAGCCACGCAAAAGGGGAAACCCCTTATAAAACCATCGGATCTCATGAGACTTATTCACTACCATGAGAACAGTATGGGGGAGATTGTTCTCATGATTCAATTATCTCCCACCAGTTCCCTCCCACAGTACACGGGAATTATGGGAGCTACATATCAAGATGAGATTTGGGTGACACACCCAAACCACATCAGGTAATATCTTATATTTCTAAATTAGCTTAGGTGAATATGCCAGTTTTTCATTATTAGAAACAATGCACTGTCATTAAAACTAAATTAAAATGGAAAAAAATTAAGTATTTCTTACAAGGCAATCAACAGTATTGTTGGATTTTAATTTTAATAGAAGTTTTGAGATAGTTCTAGTTGAATATTACACACAAATGTCAAAGTATTGGCTCAGAAAAAAATATATATGGAAAGGTGTTTGGGCATTAACTTCTTTTCATTTTAATTGATTCAAAGAGTGGAAGAAAGTAAAAATATTTGTGTTTAGGAAAAAAAAAAAGAAATCACAGTTTTTGTTCCAATTTAGTTCACTTAAATGCAAGCCTCCTACTTATGTGTAGGTTGTATTCTAAATAGTGATATCTAAATCAATTATTTGAAAATTGGAAAGTATTTTTCATCACTATAATATATTAGGTAATGATTATGTTACTTATCTAAATATCTCCACAAACTCAGCATGCAAATATGGCCATATCTGTTTTCTTTTGTACTATTAATTATTCAAAAAACTCTGCTTTATTAAAGGAAATACCATTATTAGAGGCGTTAAAGAGAAAACAAAAATATGACTGTGGACAAAGGCAAACATTTGTAAATCACATATCTGATAAAACTCATAAATAGAATCTACAAAGAACTCTCAAAGAGTCAAGAGGCAACAAAAATTAAATTAGAAAATCAGCAAAATACATGCCAACATTTCACCAAAGAGGAGATATGTTAGGAAATAAACATATAAAAATTTGTTCAATATCATTCACTATTAAGAATATACAAATGAATGCTACAATGAGATACCACTACAGACATTAGAACGGCTAAAATTAAAAAAAAAAATAAATAGTGACAAAACCAAATGCTTCTGAGAATGTGAAGAAACTAGACCTTTCATATGTTGCTGATGGGAATATAAAATGGTACAGTCACTCTGATAAGTAATTTTGTAGTTTCTTATAAAATTATACACGTCCAAACATATAAATTAGCAATCACACTTATAGGCAACTAAGTGAAAACAACATTCCTATTAAAACCTGTACATCAGTGTCCATAGCAGCTTTTTTTTTTTTTTTTTTTTTTGGTAATAGTCAAAATTTGGAAGTATCCAAATGTGTTTCATTGAGTAAATGCTACATCTATGTTATATCTATGTGTATCTATGCTACATCTAACAGATGTACATCTATGTTAGATGTTAGACGTAACATAGATACACATAGATGTAACATAGATGTATCTAACATAGATGTATATCTATGTTACATCTATGTCATGCATTTTACTCAACAAGAAAAGGAAGCAAATATTGAAATATTGACACATGCAACTACCTAGATGGATTTCTACATAATTATTATTTGTGAAAGAGGTCAATTTCTGAAGTTTAAGTTCTGTATTGTTTTATTTATAAAGCATGATACGGCATTGTTGAAACTATAGGATAGTGGTTGATAACAGATATGTGGTTGTCAAGAGGCAGGTAGGCATGGGCTTGTGTATGGAAAGGCATAACATGAGGGAGGTCCCTTGTGATGATGGAAGAGTTCAGTACTTTTATTTTTTGTTGTAAAAATAACAACTACAACAAATATGTACTTGTTAGATGAAAGAGTGAAAGATGTATTGCATAGAACTGTGTACTCATATGCACAAATACAGACACAAGGATATACGTTAAAATGGTAATAAACAAATAAATAAAAATGGAAAAGAAAACTTAGCAAGATCTATAATCTAGTTAACAGTTCTGTACTGAAACTAGTTTTCTGGAATTGATATTTTTCTACAGTTACATAAATTATCAAGACTGAGGAAATTTGGACGAAAGGCACAGAGTACTCTGTGTCCTATATTTGAAAATTATTTTATGTGTATTAATATTTCAAGATTAAAAGGTAAGAAAAAAAACAACAAAAGGAAATCTACCTTTGATGACTTCTACCATCCTCTGACTTTTCAAGGAGCCATACAGATCTCAAGGAGAGCATCTACCTAGAGTCCGCACACAATGGAGAAAAGAGTTAGATCCAATCAATATATTGCTGCTATTGCTTATCACCACCAGTGGGTATTATTTTTGAAAATTTATATTACATAGACTCAAGAGGCAATATTTTTCCTATGTTGTGTTGGTAGGTTGCAGGTTCTCAAGTTTTTTACAAAATAAGTAATTTTATAGGACTCAGCTAAAAAAGAGTCCTACATCAGATTGTCAAATCACGCTTTACCTCTCATACATGGAAAATTTCCAAAGTGTCTGGCACTCCGGAATCATAAAATCAAGAGCATTTTTAGCATTCTGCCCTTCACAGATCTACCAGCTCATTAATCAAACTAGGGTTCTGTTATTTTTAAATATTATCTATACAAATCTATACAAAATATCTTTTCATCCACTCTTTCTCCACTCATGAAGTTATTATTCACCCATTCAGTTAAAGAGACTTCCCACTATCTGCATGCAATTCTACAGTCATCTTTATGGGCAGACTCTTCTTGCTAACAGACTTCCAATTCATATTACTTGGCCTGTTATTGTTCTGCAAAGACTACGCTCAGTTAATTATCATGCAATATTTCTAAAATACGTCGAAGGTTGGAGTTGGAGGGAGAAAGAGAGAACCAAAATTAAAAAATTTATTTACTGACTTGATATGCTACCATATGAAGGCTCTTAAGTAAATTGATAAAAGCTTATTAAACCTAATTTTTGTAAGATTTTTAATCAGTCTCAATATAGAAACCTTATTATTTGGTTTTACTTCCATTCAGAGGACTGAATGAAGTTATATAGGACAAACATTTCAGAAGACAAATATGAGTTTTTAAAAATCTATAGATTCAATTGATATGTATAATAAATTGCTTTGTCAAGTAACAAGCCTCCGTTAGAGAAAATTAACCAGAAGTGACTGTGTATGTTTCAAAAATTTCAAACAGCATATTTCTGTTTTGGTTTTCTATTGGCCATTTGTGTTTTCTGCCACTGTTGGTTTCAAATAACAGAAGCAGTTTAGCTAATTGAAACAAAGTAGGGGATTGCGTATTGTAAGAACAAGAAATGTCTATGGAGATTGAAGCACAGAAGTCCATCTGGACCTCAAGAATTAATGAGACTCAAGCTCTCATATGACATTGGAGCTCTTTTTATTTTTCACTCCTTGATACTTTACTGCATTTGCTTTATTTTCTTTATTATTGGTAACCATCTATTTTTGCTTATTTAGTCTGTGTATGAGGGAAATAGGCATTTTTTTTCAAAAGCTCCACATCTAATGATTCTGTTTACCACTTCAGACTAGATAGAATTTATCTTCTCATGAGGGCAAGTATCCTACTATGAACCCATTGACTATGGACAGAGGTTTGGGATCTGGGTAAGGGTAGGTAACAGACCCAGTGTGGATTATGTCTGAGGATTCTAGCTCCTGGCCTATGGCAACCACAAAGGTTTTACCTGGCTATGTTTCACAGGAAAAATATGATCTACACCGAACATGATGCACAGCTAAGGCACTGAAATGTCTGAAAAGAGTTATAGGCGGGGACTCAGGTCCCTTTTGCTGGCCATGCTCTTTAACACATCTGTATGTACCCCTACCAAAGGAGCCTCCATTGGGAGGTTTTATTTATGGAGGATTCTTGGGATGCTTTGCTCCACTTAGACTCAATACTAAATATTTTTCCACTCTTAGCCATTCTCCTTTTCTCTACCACCATTTCCTGGGTCCATCAAATGACAAAAATCTTTTACTTGCAGCTCCCTCTGCAGTGAGGCCTCCCTCATCTGTGCTCATCTATTTGACCTCTACCCAGTGCTATTCTATGGGAAAAATGGAACAGTCAAGGAACTGGTGCTTCCTCTAGGTTTAGCTCCATAGTTACACTCTCACAGTAAGTGATTAAGCCTTGATGGTAACTTTTATTGTGGTTCATTTTTTCAATTGCCTACCCCAACACCTGGCAGCTCAGCTCTTCTCAGTTCAGCTCAGCTCTTGATAGTACCTACTCCTATGGAACAACTGCAGCGAGGGAACATGCTGGTTTTTCAAATATGACTCTTCATAGTACAGCCATACAATTGAACGGGGGAAAGAGTAACCCCTAAAATAAAGTATCTGCTATATCATCCAGCTCACTATTCTACAGATTATATTGCCTCTGTGGGAAAAAAATCTTTCAAATTGTAAAAGTCTGATTTTCACCAAGAAGATATAAAATACATATTCCAGAATGGAAAATGAGCAGCAACGCAACATTCTCAGCCTTCTCAGAAAGATATGCAATATATTTATTACAATAATCTCTGTCAACTAGAATACTACTAATAATTAAATCAAAAACAAAATAATAAATATTAAATAAATACCAAACTATTAGGTCAATTACAAATATTAAATCAATAAGTATTAAAATAATAACAAATACTAAATCAATAAATCAATAGAAAAAAATACTTATGTATAATATAGTATTCTCTAAGTTAATATTCTGTTAAGAAAACATATGGTCTGGTGTCACCCTGACATTCAACTTAAATAAAATTGACTTGAATTCCTAGCTATATCCTGTGAAAGATCTAATACATGATACAGAAAGTCTACTAATGGCTTACATTATTTATTTATTTCATTTTTTATTTTTTAGACAGGGTCTCCTTCTGCTGCCCAGGTTGGAGTGCAGTGGTGTGATCACAGCTCACTGCAGCCTTGACCTCCTGGACTCAAGCGATGCTCCCACTTCAGCTTCTCAAGTAATTGGGACCACAGGTACACGCTACCAGGCCAGGCTAATTTTTGTGTTTTTTGTAGAGACGGGGGTTCAACTGGTCTTCATCTCCTGAGCTTAAATAATGTGGCCGCCTAGGCTTCCCAGAACTCTGGGATTACAGGAATGAGCCACCAGACCCAGCCACATTTTTTTTTTTTTAATTTTTAAAATCCTCTCTTTGCAATTTCTTGTTCCCATTGCATTAATGATTGCACTTCCAATAATGCCTACAGCCTTCTTGATGCTTCATGTTTACACAAATATAAAATTACATCTCCACCTCCAAGATTTAAAATACTAAGCAGTCTTTTTTTAGTATAATTTTAGATTTGAGAGAAAATACACAGTATAGTTTATCCACAAAAAAGAAAACATATAATATGCTCTCCATTCTTAAAAAATTCCTTGGTCATCTATTTCCACAAAAGATTCCTGTGGGCTTTTCTCTTTTGCTGCTACTCCCTTCTTCCAGACTCACTGTTCATTCCAGCGCATTCAAACCACACCTAGAGGATGCTGGTTCTATATTCACCCATATCCAGCGGACATTTTTCTAAACAAGATAGTTCTCTCCCTGAGAAGAATCTACAATGACTTCTTAATTATTTATTTCCTATATGCTATTAAGTCATTATCAGATAAGAGCTATAGTTAATTATTGCAATTTATGTAATAAAGGCCATATTGGGGTGTAATTGCTCTAAGATGAACAGATTTCCCAATATGACAAGTAGTGGGAGAGTACAGAGAAGATATGTATCTATATAAGCTGAAGCAGATTGGAGACTGTTTCAAGAATCCTTAACTTAGTAATACTAATAAATGCAAAAGCTTATATGTATTTATTACTTACTATGTGACAGACAGTGTCAGAACATCACCTATTTTATTCCTTTTAAATCTTATAATTGCGCTCTTCATTACTGTTAATTTATCTATTAATAGAGTTGTGAAAACTGACTCAAAAGGAGGCTAAATAACTTGTCCATGGCCTTATGCTTAGTAAAATAACAGAGCTTGTGATTACAGAGCTTGTAGTTCCATCCAATGATCAAGATTTTTGGCTCTTTTATAAAACACTTAATTGATAAGATGAAAATTATTTTAATACTGTATTTCACTTGGATCTAAAATAATTCCCAAAGGTCAAAGTTAACAAGATAAATTTTACATAATTTTAAAAAGATGTAAATTATTTGTGTGAGATGTTCTGTGCTAGCGTGCAAAGTTAGCATACAGACTTCCAATTCTGTTAGGGAAAATATTATTCTGCTTTACTTCTGGAGTGAAATGCACAAAATCTTCAGTAAGATACCTGGGGCTAAATTGAGAAATGAATGTTTAGTAACAAGAAACATGTTGAAAGCACACAGAATGTGTTTCCTTTTATACATTTTTATTCCCTGTGTTTGCTCTCACACACTCTATTATTACTAGTTTACCTTCTAAATAAGATTGATTGGTTAGTTGATTACAGGGGTGTCTGAGCACAGATTGTGAAAAGTCTTAAGGTGACTCAGTATGCCATAAATCAAACAGCAGGTGGGTGTTTGGGAAACAATTCCCTGATGCACAAAATATAATAGGATGAAAATGAAAGTAAACAATATTCATTTCTTCAAAAATAACAAAAATCAGTAATAACTCTGCTTATACAGAATACAGCTACACACAAATTATTTTCATTTATACATTTAAATATATTTATATTATGCAAAGTATTACATTAGGCAGTGTAGAAGACTTACATTTGAACAAAACATTTTACTTGTCAAGTACATCACCATCAAGTAGAGGAAATAAAATAAGTGATAACATAGAATACAAATTAACAGTAAAGGTTCATGATAATTTAGAAGAGAATAAATTAATGTTCCCTGGAGTAATGACTTGAAGAACAGAGGAGAATTCTTAGGAGGGGTTGCCATGCATAAATTCTATAATTTTTTAATGCCAATCAAAGTGGAAATAAAAGATGAGCATGGCATTTATTTCCACAACAGAGACAAACAAAAAAGACAGTCATCTTTGTTTTCTTACTCTCATTCAGTATCCACACAACACAGGCATTCATATCTACAAATACTCTTTTCATTCATTCCATTATATTTTGTTTTGCATCTTTGTTTATCCCATACTATGTGCCAGTAACTACAACAAGCATTTGGTATGGAGAAGAGCGAGCTATAGTCCCCATCTTCAAGGAGATCTTAATCTAGAGAGACTCTTTTCCATGTCAGAAAATGCCTCATTCTTCACTCCTGTCCATAATGTGGTCACTGTTTTAACATGTATTATCATCTCCTCTTTTTAGGATTATTTTGAAATTAACACTTTTCTACATTTTCCCCACTTTAGACCAACTTCCAGGTTGTTGAAGATCACCCTTTCAAACCACATGTCTAATTATGCGCTCCCTGTTGATGGGAGTGAACATCAAACTAGATTTCTGAAAGGCTATCAGATTATCAATAAAAAAGAAATTGGATCCAAATGTAGACAATAGTGACATACACAGCAGATGAATAGCAGAATTGGTGAAAAATATCTGTGGTATGTAATGTTCATCTCAGAGCTATTTATAATACTGAAATACAAGGATATTTAAATCTCCAACCACTGGGAGATGGCTAAATAAATCATGATATGGTAACATAAGAAGTAGTGCATAATTATTAAAAATGATGATGCATTTAAAATTTCTAACCTAGAAGATATTTCCATGATATACATTCGAAATTTTATTTTTTTGTAAATATATATGTGTATGTGTGTGAGCCAGAGTGGAGACAAAGAGAAAATTCTTGAGAAATGAAAGTAGTCAAGATTGATTAGTCAAGGAATTGTAGTTAGCACTTCTAGGTTTTTTCAAGAGCACTCATAAAAACTCAAGAAATACACTTTGAATTTATAATAATTCATCAAAATTCTAAGATAAATAAATTTATAATTACAAGGTTATTAATACAAACATAAAACAATTATATTTATTTTTTTAAATGGAGTTTCCGATATAGATGCACATTATAGCAGCACTGTTTTATAGTGTAAACAATACTTGAAGTTATGTATACATTGAAAATATACTCAGCCGTTTTCTAACTTCTCTGTATTAATTCAGAAAAAATGTTTTCTGCCAGTGTTTTTATTTGTTATGATAACTACATATTAAGCATTTATCAAGGAGCCTGGTACTCAGCAAATTGTAGGAATTATTATTTCTCTTAGAATGTATAGTCATGAAGTTCACTATGTATAGAAAATATATTTTTTAGACAAATCTGTAATATTGTACAAGTGAATTTACCTTTTACCTTTTTTCAACTAAAAGAAGATGTGAGTTTTTACAGATTTGGGCTGTTGCTTGTGATTATCTCTTATTTTTCTGATGAAACTATAAATATTTAAAGAAAGACTATGTAACTATAACAGATAATTTGGGTATAATATCTGATAAAAATCACATTTGATAAATTTACATCTTTCTGGTAGTGATTAGTAATATTCAGGTGCATATAGCCAGATGGGAAAATTAGAGTAGCAATCAGAAGTTAAGTCAATAATGGGAGAATACAATCTTGATATCCTCGGGAATAACTGTTTTCCAACTTACGTTGTATTCTATCTGGGTCATCTTATCATACATCTAAACAGTTTGATTTGCAAATAAATCATTCTGAATTACTGAGAGACTAAAATAATTGAACTCTGAAGATCCAGACAATGTCCATATGAACTTCTAATTCCACAATCCTTTTAGTTGTTTAAATTATTAGATGCTGTATTTTCCCTTTCTCTGATTCAACTTAAATCTGGAATATACTTGAGGTTATAATATTTCTAATGATTAGATTATAATTAAGCGTCAAAGTCTTCTTCCACAACTGTCTAGTGTCAAGTTCAGTTTCTTTCCCCACAACAGCTTCTTTCCTCTCTTTCATGATCTTCATCACTGCCATAGCACAAGCCTTCATCCTCTCCATGAAAGACTCCAGTTACTTATACATTAGGTCACATGAAGTTGCTCTGCAGCTCACTATATTTGTTGAATTTTTTATTTCTTTCTGTGTTTCATTTCATATACTTTGCATATCCTTCTTCAATTGAAGTTTTTATTTTCTTCTGCAATGTCTAATCTGCCATTAATTCAACCTATGTAGCTATTTCAGATATCATAGTTTTACTTCTGGACATTTAATTTTGGTCTTTTTTGTACTTCAACAGCACTAATTTTTTGAAAAACATATGGAATACAGTTCTAACAATTGTTATAATATCCTGGTTTACAAATCTAACATCTGAGTCAGTTCTGGATTTGTATCAATTGATCAATAGCCTCTTCATTATGGAGCATATATTCTCGCTTTTTGGCATACTAGGTAATCTTTATGTGGATGCCAGACATTGTGGACTCTATCTTGTTGAATAATGGTGATCCTTATTTATTTGGAAATATTGTTAGACTTCATTCTGTGATACAGATAAGTTGCATGGAAACAGGTTGATCTTTTTGGGCCATGCCTTCATGGTTTGTTAGGTAAGACTAACAGTCTAGGAATAATGATTCCTCACTACTAAGGAAAGACCTTCTTGAGAATCCCATCTAATGTCACAAGAATGAGGAGTTTTTCCATTATTTTGGTGGTAATAGGCACTATCTTCTTCTCTGAGTGAGAACTATGCACTTTGCTCTTTAGTAGTTTCTGATCATTCATTTCTTGGCTTTGGGTCATTTCCTCACAAGAATACACTGATCAGTCTCTGATTAATACCAAAGGAGGGCACTCCGTATTCAGGAATCTTTACCTTCTCTCTCATATTCTGTCTTAACTCTAAGTGCCTGGTTTTCACAGACTCTTAGCTTCATCTGCTCAACTGAAGGAGGCCATGAGTTTAGGTCTGAAGCCTCCGTTTCCATCTCACCCTGCTCCTCCAGTCTTTTCACCTAGCCTAGAAACACTCTCTCACCACAGTAAGCTTGGGCAATGTTAGTGCTATCCTCTTTTGTTTCCTGACCTCTGTTTTGGCTGCCTGATGCCCAGTGTCTTAAACTTTTTCTCTAAAAATTTCTTTCATACAGGAGAGTAAATATGGTTACTATTACTCTATTATGACCAGAAGGGGAAGTTTTTCTATCTTGGTCAGTCAGGGCTGCTAGAGCAAAGTACCATATACTATGTGACTTGAACAACAGAGAATTACTTCCTACAGTTCTAACCTGGAAAATTCAAGATGCAACCATCAACAGATCTGGTGTCTGATGAGGGCTGTCTTTTTGGTTTGTGAAAATTCATATTCTTGTGTCCACACATGGCAGAGAGAGAGAGGAAACAATCTCTCCCCTGTCTCTTGCTATAAGGTCATAAATCCCATTCATGAGGGCACTATTCTGAAGAATTAAATACCTTCCAAAGACCTCACATCCAAACAGCATTACACTGAGGATTAAACTTACATGAATTTTGTAGAGGGGCACAAACATTCAATCCATAGCATTTTTTTGTGTTTTAGACTTCAATAAAAATAGTATTTAAAAAGTAAAGTGTATTTCATTAAATTTTAAAATTATAAATGAGTTTAAGATGTATTTATGTATATACTAATTTGAATACATTTATCTGCACATATACATATATATTCCTGTTAACATTTTACTTTAAAATAAAATTTTGTATATGTTAGAAAATTCAGTTTTAATTTTCAAAGGACATTAAGATAAAGCGTATCATTTTCTTTACCCTATTTAAGCATGTTGTTCAATTGTCTTATTTATAATGGCATTTTCAGTGCATTCAGTCCATTTTCAGTGTTCCCAAAGATAAATGAATGAATGCTGGAAGCATTTTAATTTAGAATTATGTAGTGTTGATAAAGTATTCCTTTATAATTGTACAGATGGTTTTAAGATAGCATATACTATTATTAACCTACAATAACAGAACATTATAGAATTGTCATAAAGATCCAGAGACAGTCTACTAGAAAAACTGACTATACAGAAAACATGTCTTATGGAAAATGTAACACTACAAATCCTTAAGGGATGTTAGGAATGTTTTATAAGTTTTTATTTTAAAAAACTATTTGAAGAAAAGTTAAATAGTTGCCTGTTGTAACTTTTTTAAATTTAAGAGAAAAATAGACATAATATTTAACCCATCTCAGAATAGGAACATTATTTCTAATTATCAGTGGTAGAATTGTACATCAAATAAAATTGAGTAGATCAGAAAGAAAACTTTATAATCAGTGAAATATTCTATCTAGAATTGAAAGTCAAATAGAAAATTGGTTTTAAAAGTTTTTATGAAAATTAATAGCTTACAGAAATAGTCACATGAAAAAGAAAATATTATTACAGTAAATACACTAAACAGGGAAATATATTAATTTACTATCTTCCCAAATAAGGACAACTTATGACCAATATGTGTATTTTAATAGACTATATTATTGGGAGTGGTGTGGGCTTAATATTTTGGATGAAACTCCCAAGCTGAGGAGAAAAGATCCTACATTATAAAATGAGTTTCAGACAATTTAGGATGATTCTAACTTGCAAACAAAATTTGTTACATTAGGATTATTCAATCGTGCATCTAAAAACCATTTTTCAAAAGGTTTACAATTGATGTAGAAGTGAGAGAGGTTATTAGCAAAAACATCTTTGGTAAGGAGTTTTTATTATGTTGAGATATCATTTCTACTCATGGAGGTGGAGAAAAAAAGTGCTTCCATTTCAAGTGAGTAAGTCCACCAGAGAGCGATTGAGAAACTGGTATCCTTGAATGTAGGGAATGGTACTAGAATCACAGGAAAAGTCTCTGTCCTTCTGTAGTTTATATGCCAGTGTACATGTACATAAAATTATATTTATGTAAATTAAGCCTAGCTGAAATGTTGTTCAAGATAAGGAGTATTATGTCTCACAGAATTCTCTCATTTAAAATTGTTGTTATAGACATACTTTAATATGTACTTGTTTTATATATATACACACACATATAGTTTATATAATCATATAATTTTAACATAAGAAAGTTGATTATTCTTGATTACATTCATAATACATATTAATAAAAATGTTCAAACTACTTAGATATATGATCTAAATTTTAGTACTGTACTTCCTATAATATCAATAGCAAATGAGTCAAACTAATAAATAAATACTACGTAATGATTTAAATTATTTTGAAGAAGAAAGCACATTGCCTTCTTAAACACGCAGAAGAATTAAACATATTTGGATGTCTTCTTTTTAAAAAATCAATTGCAGCAGAGCCTCTGTGTTTCTATCTAGTTTTTATTCCATGTAACTACAACACAGACTAGTCCTGAGAGCTCCTGTTCAGATATGACAATCCAAATGCACCATCTGCCTTTGTTGGGCTATTTTGAGATAGATTGTAAAATATAATAGAAAGAGATCCCATATATCCATCACTAATTTTCCCTCCAATAGTAACATTTTTTGTAAATATAATACAATATCACTAACAGGAAATACACTAGACAAATTATACCCATCTTATCCTCACTCAGGTTTCACTAATTTTGCAGATGTGTGTGTGTTTAGTTCTATGCAATTTTATCACATGTATAGATTTGTGTGACCATTATCACAACCAAGACATAGAATAGTTCAACCATAGAGATCCCTCCTTCTCCCATTTTGTAGCACTACCATTAACCCTTCCCAGCCACAAACCACCTAATATCTGGCAATACAATTCTGTTCCTTATCCTATATATTTTTTCATTTCAAGAATGCTATATAAATGGCTTTTCTTAAACCCAGCATAATTTCCTAAAATGCTATCCACATTTTTACATGCATCAATAAATTGCTTATTTTTTTTGCTGTGTAGTATTCCACAGTATGGATATACTGCTTATCAATTCACAGCTTAACAATTCACTCATTGAAATATATTTGAATTGATTTCAACTTCTGTTACAAATAAAGTTGCTGCAGACATTCATATACAGGTTATTGTGTGAACCTACATTTTACTTATCTGGTATAAATGCCCAATAACACAGTCGTTGGGTAATATGATAAACCTATATTTACTTTCTTAAGAATATCCTATACTCTTTTTTAGCATGGCTGTACAATTTTACATTCCCACCAGCAATGTATGAAAGATCCAGTTTTTGTTCCTGCTAATCAGAATTTGGTGTTTTATTACTATTATTTTGGTCCTTCCAGTAGGTATACGGTGAAAAATCATTGTGGCCTCAGTTTGCAAATTCTTTATGACTAATACTATTACACATATTTTCCTGTTCTTATGTACCATCTGTATATACCTTTTCACATATCATTAGCACAATAAAAAAGGAAAATAAAATATTTTTCCACATCTCTGTAAAATTTTTAGAACAATAAAGACTCAAGGAAGAAGGTGTTAATTTAGAACAATGAAAACAACAAAGTTAATTTCAGCTAAAGCAGAACTCAATTGTGTACATAAAAATGGTCAGAATATTGAAAATGTTTGATAAAATAATAGGAAGGACTTTATATTTTCTGAAGAAATATTCATCATTTGTCTTTTGTTTGAATGATTTCTTACCTTCATGGTTTTGAAAAAACAAATCATGCATATAACCCTCCTTCTGGTGTTTGCTTTGGTATTACCCTTGCAAACAGAAAAGTTGGCATGTGTTTCTGTATAAAATCAAAGATGGCCTAGCAATAAGATTATATTATACTCTCACTTTATATCGTACTATGAGATTTTTAACAATAGTAAGGCATCAGCCTTGGTATGGACGTAATAACCCTTTTTAGGAGTTGGTTGATGTGAAGTTTAGGAGGGTTAGTTTAGCTCATTAGTATAAAATAGAGGTGAGTCTTCCTATGCTTTAACAAAGAGACTGGTGGGTTTTGCCTCTGCTCTAGAGGTCTGTGAAACTTTGAACTTGAGAGAGATGACTTAGGATATCTGGCAGAAAAAATTTCTAAGCAGTAAAGCATTCAAGAGGAAGAAGAGCATAAAACTTTGGAAAATTTGCAGCCTGTAGATGTGACAAAAGAAAAAAAACTCATTTGCTGGGGAGAAATTCAAGCCTGCAGCAGAAATTTGCATAAGTAACAAGGAGCTGAATGTTAATCAATGAGACAATAGGAAAAATGTCTCCAGGGCATGTCAGAGACCTTCATGGCGTCAGCTCCCATCACAGACCTGGAAGCCTAGGAAGGAAAAATAGTTTTGTGGGCTGGGCCCAGAGCCACCCTGCTCTATGCAGTCTTGGGACATGGTGCCTTCAGCTCCATCCATGACTGAAAGAGCCCAAGATACAGCTCAGACCATTGCTTCGAAGGGTGAAGGCCCAAGTCTTGGCAGCTTACATGAGATGTTGGGCCTATGGGTGCACATACATCGAAAATTGAGGTTTGGGAACCTGTGGTGCCTAGATTTCAGAGGATATATGGAAATGCCTGAATGTCTAGGCAAAAGTTTGCTGCAGGTGTGTGGAGGCTCTCACTATGAACTTCTGCTCCAGAACGACTGCATGAATATAGTAGGAAAGCCTGCAGGATAGAAGTGGGAGATACCCCAAATACTGTGAGTGCCCAAACTGTGGAAGTGGGAAAGGGAGCTCATCTACTACTGAACACACTTAACCACTGTGGAACCTGAAGGTCTAGATTATGGGAGAAGATTGTGACCTTACCTGGAGCTGAGTCAACTTAGAGAGCCAAGCGAAATTCAGGGGTAGAGGAAGCAGCGGGAACATCCCTGTGGCCTCACTGGGCTCCCCAGCAAGACATTTCTGCCTTGCCTCACAGGGCTCCTAGAGGAGGGCTCCCAGAGTCAATAGGAAAAAGCCACAAGGAGATGGAAACCCCAGCTGAACTTTGTAACAATTTGAACCAATTGAGAAGTCTCCTGGCTAGAACTCAGGGGAGGGCGTGAATCTGGTGTGCGGACGCCACAGGTGGAGAAAGAAGAAAAGCCCTAATTACTTTTGCAGCTGGGAAGCAGGTAGCCTGGGGCAAGTTCTCAGCCCTGCTCACCTACTGCCTGGACAAGACTTGTCCATGTAGTGTCTGAGCTCAGACATGCCTAGGCCTGCCCCCACCTAATGGTCCTTCCCTATCCACCCTGGTAACTGAAGAAAAAGGGCATATACTCTTGAGAGTTCTAGGGCCTCACCCACCACCTGTTTCCCCACCCCCCTGTGATACAAGAGAGTATCACAGCTGAGGCTCTCTTGAAGCACCACCTCCCAGCAGGAGGCCAACCAGCACAAAAATAGTACATAAAACAACCAAAACTAAGGACTCTCAGAAAGTCCATTTCACCCCCCTGCCACCTCCACTGGAGCAGGCACAAATATCCATGGCTGAGA
>NW_012116055.1:2367169-2368194 GCF_000951035.1 Colobus angolensis palliatus
GAAGAAGAGAAATCTAAAAGTTTGGAAAGTATATTTGGGGAAATAATCGAGGACGAATTTCCCAGCCTTGCTACAGAAGCAGACATCCAAATACAAGAAACTCAAAGAACACCTAGAAAATTCACCACAAAAAGATAATTGCCTAGGCACATTGTCATCAGGTTATCTAAAGTTAAGATGAAGGAGGCTGTGAGGCCAAACACTAGATAACCCATAAAGGAAAACCTATCAGATTTACAGCAGATTCCTCAGCAGACACCTCACAAGCTAGAAGGGATTGGGGCCCTATCTTCAGCCTCCCAAAACAAGACAATTATCAGCCAAGAATTTTGGATGCGGTGAAAATAAGCTGCATAGCTGCCTAAGTGAAGGAAAGATACAGTACAGTCTTTTTCGGACCAACACAAAATGAGAGAATTCACCACTGCCAAGTCAGTACTACAAGAACTGTTCCAAGGAGCTCTAAATCTTGAAACAAATACTGGAAACACATCAAAACAGAACCTCTTTAAAGCATAAATCTCACAGGACATACAAAACAAAAATACAATTAAAAAGACAGAAAGTAAAGGAATACAAGCAACAAATAGCATGATGAATGGAATGTTATTTCACACCTCAATACTAATGTTGAATGTAAATGGCCTAAATGCTCCATTTAAAAGATACAGAATTGCAGAATGGATAAGAATTTACCAACCAACTATCTGCTGCCTTTAAGAGACACACCTAACATGTATGAATTCACATTGACTTAAGGTAAAGGGATGGAAAAAGATACTCCATGCAAATGGACACTGAAAGAAGCAGGAGTAGCTATTCTTATATTAGATAAAACAAACTCTAAAGCAACAGCAGTTAAAAAAGACAAAGAGAGTCATTATATAATGATAAAAGGCCTTGTCCAAAAAGAAGATATCATAATCCTACATATATATGCACCTAACACTGGAGCTCCCAAATGTATAAAACAATTACTAATAGAACTAAGAAATTAGATACACAGCAACACAGTAATAGTGGGG
>NW_012116055.1:2368369-2369956 GCF_000951035.1 Colobus angolensis palliatus
TGAAAAAACAAATGAACAAAAAACCAATACAAAAGATAAATGAAACAAAAAGCTGATTCTTTGAAAAGATAAATGAAATTGATGGACCACTAGGAAGATTAACCAAGGAAGAAGAGAGAAAATCCAAATAAGATCAGTTAGAAATGAAATGGGAAATATTACAACTGACACCACAGAAATACAAAAGATCATTCAAGGCTACTATGAACACTTTTATTCATGTAAATTAGAACACCTAGAGGAGATGGACAAATTCCTGGAAAGATAGAAACTTCCTAGCTTAAATTGGGAAGAATTAGATATTCTGAACAGACCAATAATGATCAGCGAGATTGAAATGCTAATAAAAAACATTAACAAAGAAAACCTCTAGGACCAGATGGATTCACAGTAGAATTCTACAAGATATTCAAAGAATTGGTACCAATCCTATTGACACTATTCCACAAGTTAGAGAAAGAGGGAACCCTCCCTAAATCATTCTATGAAGCCAATGTCACCCTAATACCAAAACCAGGAAAGGACAATCAAAAAAGAAAACTACAGACCAATATCCCTGATGAATATAGATGCTAAAATCCTTAATAAAATACTAGCTAACCAAATCCAAGAACATATCAAAAACACAATCCATGATGATCAAGTTGGTTTCATACCAGGGATTCAGGGATGGTTTAACATACACAAGTCAATAAATGTGATACACCACATAAACAGAATCTTAAACAAAAATTACATGACCACCTCAATAGATGCAGAAAAAAAATTAGTAAAATCCAGCATCCCTTTATGATTAAAACTCGGCAATATCGATATACAAAGGACGTACCTCAATGTAATAAAAGCCGTCTATGGCAAACTCACAGCCAACATAATGCTGAATGGGGGAAAGTTGAAAGCATTCCCTCTGAGAACTTGAGCAAGACAAGGATAACCATGCTCACTGCTCCTCTTCTATATAGTACTTGAAGTCCTAGCCAGAGCTATCAGACCAGATGAAGAAATAAAGTGCATCCAAATTGGTAAAGTGACTGTTGATGATACGATTGTTTACCTAGAAAACCCTAAAGACAACTCCAGAAACCTCCTAGAACTCATAAAATAATTCAGGAAAGTTTCTGGATACAAAATTAATGTACACAAATTGGTAGCTCTTCCATATACCAACAGCGACCAAGCTGAGAATCAAATCAAGAACTCAACCCCTTTTACAATAGCTGCAAAAGAAAAAACAATATTTAGGAATATACTTAATCAAGGAAGTGAAAGATCTCTACAAGGAAAACTACAAAACACTGCTGAAAGAAATCATAGATGACACAAACAAATGGAAACACATCCCAAGCTCACTTATAGGTAGAATAAATATTGTGAAAATGACTACACTGCCAAAAGCAATCTACAAATTCAATGCAATTCTTATCAAAATACCACCATCATTCTTCACAAAATTAGAGAAAACAATTCTAAAATTCAAAAAGAACAAATCTAGAGGCATCACATTACCTGATTTAAAACTATGCTATAAAGTCATAGTCACCAAAACAGCATGGTACTGGCATAAAAATAGGCACATAGACAAATGGA
>NW_012116055.1:2371346-2375665 GCF_000951035.1 Colobus angolensis palliatus
TCAAAGTCCCAATAATTTTTACTATCTAGTTAAATATTTTGTTTCACAGGGCCACTCATTAAGTACCAAAATGATGGTTTGAAGTAGCAAGGTCAAGTAGTACTTAGAGAAGGCTAAATACTTGAAAGTTCTTCCATGCACTCCCACTAGGGTAACAATATTTATTGTTGTTACCTAGTTTGTCTTTTAACTTTTTAGTTTCCCTTCCCATTTTTCTAATTTGTTTAGAGTAGACAAGTGCGTGTGCTTCAAAGTAATCAAATGTCTTTTTAATAATCTCTGCTTGTATTAGCACTGGGAAACTAGTTACCAACATGATAAACAAATCATATGAATGGTCAATAATTATATCATAAGAAACTTCCAGCTTTGAAATGCCATGGTCATTTTTGGCATAAGATGTCTCTTCATCGAGCTTTGTACTGGCTGCATGATTTTGGAGGTTGCTCTGCTTTCCCTAATATACAAAACTAAAAGTATGGTTTTCATTCTCAGGCAAAATATAAAATCCACTGAAAAGGAGAATAAAACTGCCAAACTCTTCTAATGGGAATTCCCACTTGGCGAACCTTTAAAAGCCTTATATAAATCCGGTTATATTGCCTTTAATGTAGTTCTCTTCCAGGGGATTCAACAACTTTGTCAGTCTGTTAAGTATTGTATTAACCCTCTTGGATATACTGCACCCCACTCAAGTTTCACTAAAGTTTGGTACAATTCTGACATACTTATAGCTCTTTCATTCCAGCTGATATTCAGACCTCCTCCCTGAGCGTTAACTTCATCAAGTTCTGGCCCCCAACCTACGATTACCTCAATACGTGTTTCATAATGACTTACAGGAAATACAACATTTAAACAATTTTGTCTTCCTGTACTTTTTTTTCATTCCAGAAAGCATTACTACTATGCAAAAAAGTAAAAGAAAAGTTAGTTTAAATAAAAATTTGATATTGTCATGTGGGTGGTGTGCATTCATGTTTACATACATGCTCTGAACTGAATACTTCGGCTGAGCAGAGGGATGAGGATTTTATTTTGTTGGTGTGCTGAATTAGAATCACCTTTCTCACAATTAAACTATTTAAAATCAGAAATTCTGTTAAAGCAAATTTGTACAAGCAGAAAATGTTTTCCCTTCATATGTACATATATATAAATACACAGACATATATATATTCACATACACACACACACATATATGTGTGTGTGTATATATATATATGAATTCACTAATTTATATAGAGGAACTCGGAATTACTCCTGCTATATCCTTTCAAATGATGAACCTGGGTCCATTTAACCACAGTTGAGCTGACCAGAATTGCCAAGTCATTTAATATTTGGAGGCATTTAATTCTTAATCAGTTAAGGTTAAAACATATGTATAAAAATAATGAAAACTTTTGCTATGGCCATAGACAGGTGGGCACTGTGTGTAAAGCTGATTGATGTCCATTGAGCGAAACAGCAGTGGGATTTTCCAAGAGAAAGCACAGCGTGTTATAAGAAATGGCAAAGTCCTGGGAGTGTGCTGGATTTAGCATCAGGACCTAAGTGTCATAGGGAAGTGTATTACTAAAAAAGACTATGGCTGTTTTTAGAATCCATCCTGAAGTGATCTCTGGGTGTATGCATGTGTGCACGCACGTGTATGTGAGTATGTGTGTGAATTAAAAGAGCAGTTACGTGATAGGGCATTTCTGGTATCTCAACTGTTAGTGATTATGGCTGTACATTTTCCTCAGTACTTAATGGTATGTATTTTGAGTTATCAACTCACTTATTTTGGTCATTTGAAAAAGAGCTGGAGTTCTTTAAATATGTGAAAGTGGGTGTGTCCAAAAATATAGAGTGTTTGGTAATCAATCAGGAAACAAAAGGTATGGAGTCATTTGAATGAAATTGAGGTTTTAATAATGGGGTAATCTCAGATATGTTTCTGGAGTTATGAAACAAATTTAAATCAAATGTACTTGAAATATTTGAAACTATCATCAAAAATTCCATGGCAAGAAAAAAACTGGGCTAAGCATTATAGATGTCATATTTCTATTTGTTCTGACTTCTAGCAACATAGAAAATCCACTGGGTGTTTTTTCTTGTATAAGTTCACTGACACCACTTTCATACAAGCAGTGACAACTGGACAATTCATTATTTTCTCATCTGTGGCTGGAAGTAATTCCTTTTTCTTTGAGAGATTATAATTCACAGAAAAGCATATCTATCATATCCTGTCTCAGACCGTGATCTCAAGATATCAGTTTTCATTTCAGCCAGATTTGAATTTAAATCTATGTACTTCAACAACATTAGAGGTGTTACTTCATCTTTCCAATATACCTGATTATTTATCTGCTAAATGGGATGAAAATATCTAGGATGCAAGGTGTGATGAGAATTGAAAAATGGACTTAGCAAAGAGTGGTGCAGTAAGTGGAATTCGTGGCTGTTTCATCATTTATCTCCCTCTTCATGTAGACATTATTCCCACAGGATATGATGTGGAATGTTGTAGTGATACTCTGGGGCTTAATAAAACAAAGTTGTCTTGGCTACACGATAGTATCACCTTATAGATTTCCTGCTATATCATTTAGAAAATGATGAACCTGGCTCCAGTCAACTACCATTAAGCTGGCCAGAATTGCCACATCATCCTGGGGCGGGGGAGGGGGGGCATATAATTGTCTCAAGGTTTGGGGGCATATAATCTAAATTAAACAAAAAGCTATATAATTTGTATGAGTTAAAAGTTATAATTTGTATTATAATTTGAGATTTAAAATATGGTCAGTAAACATTTATCAGAATATGAAACAAAGCAACAACTCATGAATTACTTCAAAATATCATTTTAATAGCAGTAATTTTTCTTAAGGTTCATAACTATGAAGAAAATTATTTAAAAAGGGATTGAATAACACTCTTCTTGGATGTTGTTTTTTTTTTTTTTACTAATTGAAACTTCCATTTTCTTTGCTTATGGTGGTTGATTACTTATATGGAGAAACTTCAGTGATAGACACTTTCTTGCACATGATATTGATCATTGTATACTCGACTAACACTTATTAAATGCTAGCTGAATACAATGAAAATCTACCATATATTGGTTGATGATATATAAAGATAAGCCACAGTAGTTTCTCTAGAAGGATGCTTTAATTCAATAGGCAAATTAGATGTTAAATTGATATATAAAAATGATACTGTACATGGAAGTAGCCAAATTTGCCTTGAGGATAAATAAAGGGATTACAAATTTTAAGGTAGCAAAATATATAATGGATTATGGCATATGAACATAGTTGGGATAAGATTTAGCTACATATATTAAAAGATAAATAACAGAGGCTTAAATGAGATAGAAGCTTTTTTTGTTATACCTAAAACAATGTCGATCAGAGGCTGCTGTGGTAGCCTTCAATGTGATCAGAAGCTAAAGTTTCTTTCTTTCTGTTTCTTGCTCATGTATAATGCTTGGCTTCAATTCTCAGGGTTATTTTATAAAAGGTTCAGCAAACCAAGGCTTAGACCAAATCCAGGGTCCACCAAATTTTGTATATAAATTTGTTCTGGAGCACTGACACAGCATTCATTTGTGTGTTGCGTATGGCTACTTAGCACAGTTGTGGCAGATTGTAGGTCTAGCGAGAGAAAGTATATTTGCTATCTGAACCTTTACCCAAAAAAAGAAAAAAGAAGTTCTAACTCATCTAAGACAGTGTTATCTAATAGAAATATAATATAAACATACGTAATTTTAAATTTTCTAGAAGCCACATTTAAAAAGAAAAATTTGAAATACAAAATTAATTAAATTAAGTTTATTTAACACTTTATATAAAAAACTATAATTTCAACATGTAATTATTTACAAAATAATGAGATTATTTTATTATTTTCCCCCTTAAGTCTTTGATATATGAAATATATTTCAATTTGGACTTTCCACACTTCGAGTACTCAATGGCCGCAAGTGGTGAGTGGCTACCACCTTGAACAGAAGAAAACTAGCATGTCTGAATAAATTCCACCTAAGTATTTTGCTTTCTAGATAGTAAGAAGAAGAAAAGGAAGAAGTTTTGAGAAAACCTACAAAGCAGTTTCACATAACACTTCATTAGACCACACCTAGATTGATATTCGTTTTGCAAGGAGTAGGAGATAATACCTGTTAGGGAAACAAAATGGTGGTGTCTGCTAAGGCATAGAAAAGCCATTTTTAAATTGTCAAATTTTGTATAGATAATAGAATGAAAAATGAAGAATTTCTAGAGCAAATTTAATGCATGTGTGCTAATATATTATTA
>NW_012116055.1:2376595-2378940 GCF_000951035.1 Colobus angolensis palliatus
CAGAAAATACAGAAAAAAAATGAGCATGTTAAATGGAGATATAGGTATTTAATAAAACAGACAAAACAATTTTTAGAAATGAAAATGTAATGTCTGAGATGAAAAATACTCTAAATGCAATTAAACACACATTAGATACTGTAGGGAAAGTAAATGGTAACCATAAAGATACAAAATAGAAAATATGCAAAATAAAACAGGTGAAAAACCAAAAATCAAGTGAATTAAAACAATAACCAGAATGTAAGTAAACTCTGGGACAAATTTAAGTGGCAAAATATACGGGTAATTGGGTTCCCTGGATTCCAGGAAGAAGAAGACCTGGGAGGAGGGATAGAAAAAATACATTAAAGAAATAATGGCCAAAATTTTTCTAAATTTGATGAGAATTCTGAATCTATAGAACCAAGAAAATTGGCAAACTAAATCACAAGGAATATAAAGAAAATTACAGCAAGATATATCATAATCAGATTGCTTAAAACTGGTGACAAAAATCCAAATATTAAATCAGCCCAAGGAAAAAAGTATTTTACAAATAGGGCACCAACATTAAGGATGACAGTATATTTATTGTCTAAAACAATGTAAGTCAAAAGATAATACAGAAACACACTTAAAATACTAAAAAAAAATACCCCTACCAGTATTTTAGTATTTAAAATACTAAAAAAAATACCCCTACTAAAAAAAAAAAAAAATGAAAAGAACTTGCCATTTTAGTTTTCTAAAGCTGCTGTAAGAAACTACTACAAACATGGCAACTGAAAATAACACAAATTTTTCTCTCAGTTCTGGGGTTCAGAAGTCCAAACTCAAAGAATTATCAGTACTGGCTCCTTCTGAGGCTCTGAAACAAAATTATTTTATGTCTCTCCAATTTAGGTAGCTTCTGGTTACACTTGACATGTCTTGCCTTGGA
The DNA here is from genome assembly GCF_000951035.1 of Colobus angolensis palliatus. Lineage (NCBI taxonomy): Eukaryota > Metazoa > Chordata > Mammalia > Primates > Cercopithecidae > Colobus > Colobus angolensis. The sequence goes on from NW_012116055.1 coordinate 2,377,518, forward strand.
TTTGCACAAGTCAATCTTTGCCTTCATATGGCCTTCTGCCTTCACATTACTTTCTTCTCTGTTTCTTCTATTTTGCTGTTGCTTACAAGACACTGGCCATTGGATTTAATTTCCATCTTAATCCAGGATGATCTCTCCTTCATTCCTTACCTTAACTACCTCTGCAAAGATTCTTATTCCAAATAAATTCACATTCTGAAGTTGTGGGTGGAAATATATTTTGGGAGTCACTATTGAATTTATTATATCTGCCAACCTAGAATTCTATACCCAATAAATAGATCTTTCAAAAAACGAAGGTAAAACAATGACTTTCAGATATATGCAATCGGAAAAATTTCATCACCAGCAGACCAAGAATATAACAAGTATTCAAGGAAATAGTTCAGCCAAAAGAAAAATCATAGTTAGAAATCTTGGTTTGTACCAAAAAATGACAATTTCTCAATATAAGAACTATGTGGGCAAACACTGAAGATATTTTTCTCATTATTTAAATCTCTTTAAAAGACAAGTCATTCTTTTAATGCAAAACTAGAAACAATGCATTACTTCTATATATAGAAGAAAATTCCAGGACAACTATAGTACAAAGACTCACATGGGAGAAATGGAAGTATACCATCATAATATTCTTGTACCATACACAATTTGATGTGATATCATTTGAATTTATCCTTTGATATAAGTCCTAAAGAAACCACAAAAACAACACAACGAAGATGAATAACTATAAAGACAACAGAAAATACACAAGTAAACCATAAAAAAAATCTGAAAGAAGTCAGGAGAAAAAAGAAGAGAGGAACAAACAAATGGAACAATTAGAAAGTGAACAGCAATATTATATGAGAACATATTCAGTATTCACACTAAAAGAACATAATTCAAATATACCAATAAAAAGGCAGAGCTTATCCAATTGGTTACTAAAGAAAACCAAATTATATTCTCCCAACAACAAAACAACTGGAAATAAAAAAACACAAATAGGCTAAAAATAAAAGGATGAAAAAAAGTACTATGCTAATATTAATTAAGTTTTAAGTGATTATATTAATATCAGAAAAAGAGATTTTTATAGCAAAAACTATTTCCAGGTATAAAGAGAGTGATCTAATATTAATGGAAGTGTTAATTCATAATAAGGACATAATAACACTAAACTTTCAATATTTAATGAGTTTTTTTTTCTCATTGACATTTATAAAACACTACCTAATGACAGAATAGAGATAGTTTTCAAGTGTATAATAGAAAATTTAATGAAAAATTTTCTGGGCCATAAGGCAAATGTGAATAAATTTGTATGAAATTAAATTATACAAAATATGTTCTTTAGAACAAGGAAATAGTTATAAATGAATTTAGAACAAGGAAATGTTATAAATAAATGAATTGGAAAAATCTGCAAATACTTAGA
>NW_012116055.1:2379535-2380774 GCF_000951035.1 Colobus angolensis palliatus
AAAAACAGGCCCAGGTAGGTAACTGATGACATCTATGATTATCTCATCACCAAGGTATTAATCCCAGCACCCATAATCTGTTCTTCTTGATCCTCTCCCTCTTCCTACCCTCTGCCCTCTGACAGGCCCCAGTGTATATTGCTCCCACCATGTGTCCACGTGTTCTCAACATTTAGCTCCCACTTATAAACGAGAACATGCTGTATTTTTTGTTTTCTGTTTCTGGGTTAGTATGCTATGGATAATGGCTTCCAGCTACATCCATGTTCCTACAAAGGACAATATTTTGTTTCTTTTATATGGTTGCATAGTATTCCATGATGTATATGTACCACATTTTCTTTATCCAGTGTGTCATTGATGGGCATTTAGGCTGATGTCATGTCTTTGCTATTGTGAATAGTGCTGCAGTGACCTTATGCATACATGTGTCTTTATAATAGAATAATTTGCATTCTTTGGGTATATATCCAGTAATGGGATTGCTGGGTCAAGTGATATTTCTGCCTGTAGTTCTTTAAAAAATTACCACACTGTCTTTCACTATGGTTGAGCTAATTTTCATTCTCATCAACAGTGTAAAAGTGTGCCTTTTTCTCCACAATCTTACCAGCATTTGTTGTTTTTTGACTTTTTAAAAGTAGCTGTTCTGACTGGTGCGAGATGGCAGCTCATTGTGGTTTTGATTTGCATTTCTCTAAAGATTAGTGATGTTGAGCTTTTTCTCATGTTTCATGGCCACATATATGTCTTTTGAGAATTGTCCGTTCATCTCCTTTGCCTACTTTTAAATGGAGTTGTTTGTTTTCTCTCATAAATTTAGGTTCCTTACAGATGCTGGATATTAGACCTTTGTCAGATGGGTAGACCAGAACCGTTTTCTCCCATTCTGTAAACTGTCTGTTTATTTTGTTGATGCTTTCCTTTGCTGTGCAAAGCTCTTCAGTTTAATTAGATCTAATTTGTAAATTTTTGCTTTTGTTGCAATTGCTTTTGGCATCTTTGTCACGAATCTTTGCCTGTGCCTATGTCCTGAATGGTATTACCTAGTTTTTTTTGGTAGGGTTTTGATAGTTTGGGGTTTTACATTTAAGTATTTAATCCATCTTGAGTTGATTTTTGTATATGGTATAAGAAAGGGGTCCAGTTTCAGTTTTCTGCATGTGTCTAGACAGTTCTCCCAGCACAATTTATTAAATAGGGAATCTTTTCCCCATAGCTCATTTTTGTTGGGTTTGT
>NW_012116055.1:2381559-2395457 GCF_000951035.1 Colobus angolensis palliatus
TCTCATTTAGAAGATAGAAAAGCTTACAGTCATTACTACACAATGCCATTTCACTCAACAAAGGATAGCATGTAAGATGTTGGTCCCATAAGATTAAGATGGAGATGAAAAATTTCTATCACTTAGTGAAGTCATAGCTGTCATAACTTTATAACTTCCTAATGTAACACATTATTCACATGTTTGTGTTGAGACTGGTGTAAAAAAACCCACTGCACACAGCTGAATGCAGTATAGTACACACAATTAGGTACAGTTTATAATACTTGACAATGATAATAAATGACTATGTTATTGCTTTAAATATTTACTGTACTGTATTTTTTATTGTTACTTTATGGTGTAATCCTTCTATTTATTAAAAAAGTTATCTGTAAAACAGCCTCAGGCAGATCCTTCAAGAGGTATTCAAGAATAAGATATTGTTATCATAGGATATGAAGCTCCATGTGTATTGCTGTCCTTTAAGACTTTCCAGTGACAAGATGTAGAGATGGAAGATAGTGATATTAAGCCTAAGCCTGTGTAGGCCTAGGCTAATGTGTGTGTTTATGTCTTTGTTTTTAACAAAAAAAGTTTAAAAAATATTTTTAACAAAAAATGTTTTAAAAATTAAAAATTAAAAAAATCACAACAAAGCTTATAGAATAATAATATGAAGAAAAAATTGTATAACTGTCCAATATGTTTCTGTTTTACACTAAGAGGTACTACAAGAGTTAAAAGTTAAAAAGATAAAATTTATAAAGTAAAAAATTTATTGTTAATTTATTATTGAAGAAAGAAAAGTTATTTTTATAAATTTGGTGTAGTCTAAGTGTACAGTGTTTATAAAGTCTACAGTGGTATACAGTAGTTTCCTAAGCCTTCATAGTCACTCACCACCCATTGACTCACCCAAAGCAACTTCTAGTCCTGCAAGCTCCACTAATGATAAATGTTCTATGCAAGTATCCTCTTTGTAATCTTTTACATTACATTTTTTACTGTACCTTTTCTATATTTAGACACACAAATATTTACCACTCTGCCTATAGTATTCAATACCATGACATACTGTACAGATTGATAGCCTAGAAGCAATAGGTTATACCATATAGCCTAGGTGTATAGTAGTAGGCTATACCTTCTAAGTTTGTGAAAGTACACTCTATGATGTTCCCATAATGTTTAAATCACCTAATAATATATCTTTCTGAATGTTTCCTCAGTCATTAAGTAGCTCATGACTGTACAATTCTGGCCAATCCAACATAAATGTCACTCCATTGAGAGCTTCCTGAAGGTGTTTTCCTTTTCCAGATATAAGGAAAAGATGTAGTTTTTTTCCCGTTTCATATTGCTGTGTATGGATACACACACACACACACACACACACACACACATGTGAATACTTGGTGCTGAGAGAATGTCTTGCAATAATGAAGGAAAGGAACAATAATCACTGATATGTCAACCCTAACATTTTTGGACAACTAAATCAACTTACGTGCACACTTATCTCTATATCTCTTGTTATGTAAACATACGTATTTAAGCCATCAAAATTAAATTGTTCTATTTTATACAATCAAATACATTCTTCAATAATAAACACAGTGTAGGTCAAAATTTTTGTTCGGTGTAAGAGTTCTAGAAGGGAAAGATGTGGCCTTGATTCCAAACACTTCAAAGTTTGATGAGAATGACAAAGAAAGTAATGCTTAGAGATTTGCTCTTGTGAGTTGAAGACAGTACTAAGGAGTCATTCAGAAGACTATTGCACAGCAAGGGCAGAACAGGGAAGGCTTCCTGGAGATGTAGACTTGGGGGAAAAAATGTGTTATTTTGCCAGAAAAAGAGATGAAAGAACATTCTATCCTCAAAGAATATTTGCCTAGCTAAAATGGCTTGCTTCTATATTCAAAATATCTCTTTAGTTGATCTACTTCTCTCTCCTCCTGCTCCTTCAACCCCAGTTCACCTGATCTACTTGAGTAACCTCCATACAGGTTTTATTTTCTATGTTTACTTCCGTTTCCCCAAATCCATTTCTAAGTAGCAGCTAGAGTGATGTTTTTAAAAGAGATCATGCCACTCCCCTACTCTAAATTTTGCAATAGCCTCTCATTTCACTTAAAGTAAAAACCTGTAAGTTATTTTATATAACAAGTGTCTAGGAAGTATGAAGACAACATGAAAAAAATGATACAAGTTGGTCAGCCAAATAATAATGCCTTAGAATTAAATCTGGATTATCTGAAGTGAAAAATATTTCAGCTACAATACAATGCACCATCAAAACCACTCCACTAATGTTTTTTGAACAGCTAACATATTACGTGCAAGACTTACCTATTTTTATTCTCTTTTGAAATGTCTCCCTCAAAAAAATGGAAGGTTAAAAAAAGAGAGAAAACATTGCTGCACCAGTTGACCTGAATGGCATTAAGCTCTCAGTGTGTGAAAATGAATCTGACATAGTTTATTATAAAATCCGTGAAATAACTTCATGCAGGTTAGGAAAAAACCTGGCTTGTGTGCGGACATTGCAGAAAGCATTTTTATGAAGGAAAAGTCAAAAACTCCCCACTGTAATACATGCCATGATCTATTGTTGGAACAAGACACCTCGCTGTAAGCAATTGGGAACATGGAGAACAAAATCTTTTATCCATGACTTTATGTAGATGCTTTGTTTTTGCAAAATCTTTTTCACTTTTGACTCTAGAAAGGTACTGAGATTTTCGAACAGTGCAAAATGAGCAAAACAGTAGTTGATGGAGGAAAGTGTATATTTAAGTGTGTCATATGGGATGGTTTCGAACAGGGATGTCTCTCATGTTTTATTTGCTCAAACTGCATTCCAGCATCTGGAATAAAGAATCAAGTTAAGAAAGTTGTGTTCTCCCTTGTGTTCTGACTGATGGAACTGTGACAAAAGGACATGGGCGGTAGAAAAAGGAATTAAATAAATATGAGAAAATTATAAGACCTTGAAGCTATTAGCTACAGATGTTAGTATGGAAGTTCACATATTATCAGAGAGTTACAAAGCTTCTTCAATTCCATGTTACCAAGAATGCTCTGCAGCTGTCATGTATGTTGATGTGTCCTCCTTCATCTCTAGAAACCATGGTGTTTTTCCCTGCTTACAATGCCACATCTGGGGATTTTCTTGCTGGATGAAACCCAGTTCTTGCCCTTAGAAAGCTCTTGTTCCAGTGTAGGAAAGGAGATGCTTGAACAAAGAAAGACAACATGTAATCAGTATTCAGTCACTCAGGTTATAATGCATTGGATTGAAGAAAGGATTAATAATTGCTTTTCCTTTGGGAATTAAATGAGTCTCCATGGAGGCTGTACTGTGGAAGACAAACAAAAGTTTGAAATAATTTCATTTTCATGTGTAGCAAATGCTATGGTAATAAAAATCTTAATACTAGTGATTTTTTTTGGTGTTTTATATTTTTCCCAATAAATAACACTTAACTTAGAAATAGGTTTATTAGTTGAATTACTTAATTTTCCAAAGCATAATTGTCATATGGTTCAATGGTACCAGTCATACCTCTTAATCCAGATATCTCATTTTGCACTAAATTTTAATTTGCGATTAATGTGTAATTTCTACATTACATATACATCATCAAATAACTCTCATTTTCTAATAAAAATAACTATGAGAATAGCATGTAATTATTTCTCCTTCACAACTTAGTTTAAATATTTGTATATATTTGTGTAGCAATGTAAGACTATCTGATTTTTATATTTACAATGTCTGTTCTAACATAGCTTACGCAATTGTGTATATTTTGGTTAATTTTTCCTTCCCTCTGCTGAAAACACAGAAATTAGTTATTTGCATGTGATATACTTGAATGAATAAATCAGGAGAGAAAGAAGCTAAATATATACTTTGTAAAAATGAAATCATTGCAGCAAGTCGTGTATTACTTATGAACCTAGTCAGATGCATTCAGTAACAGCAGTGCCTGATACCTTTTTCTATTTACACAGAGTAAGGGCTGTGACTACTGATGTATAACTTCCTAAGGAAAGAAGGCAGAATTGATGTCAATGGCAATTCAGAATGCCCAAATTTTGATTCAGGTTCCTGACATTAGGCAGCCAGGCCGATCAGTCCTTGACATTGCTAGTGAGATTACAGAAATAGCCAAATGTTGTTAAATTCATAAGGCATAAATTTAATGAAACCACAGTCCTGCAATCACCAGTGAGCACTTTGTTCTCACAGGGCACAGAAAGTAAGCAATCATTCAGACCCAAATTTTCAATTAAGGAGATGAGTGGAAGTCTGTTGTGTGGTGCAATTCAAGATGAATAAAGAAAGGATGTGTTAAAGTAAAATAAATTGGCTAAAAGTCATGGCCACTTGTATGAAATTCAGTCTCTTCACTGCAAATTTGATTGGTATGAGGCTGTGGGATAGAGTTATAAATGGGGTCTTCAGAGTCATTACAGAAATAAGAGATCTGAGAAAATCTTCTTCATTGAAGACGTGGGAATTACAAGTATTATTTTTAGACTAGGTAAAACTGAGAAAAAAATACATACAATCTGAAATATAGTAAAGGGCTAAATAAAAGGCAGTTTTCTCTCTTTCCATTTTTTGCTGAAGATCCCTTCTTTATAATTAGGAACAAATTATTCTTAAGGACTCCAGAACAGTTCACTAACATTTGTCTGTTAAATTAAGTAACTATGCAATTATAGATACTAAATTCACCATAAGTAATTAAGGGAGAACAATGTCATAGAATTCCAATCATGCAAAGTAATTTTGCAGAGAGGATAACCAAAATGAAGCCTATTGTTTATGCAATAAAATGTAAACATAGTCACATTTTAAAGTCTCTAAACAGGTTAACAAGATGAGAAGGAAATGGGGTCCAGAGAGCAGTTATTGTTGATGTAAAAGCATGCATTCCCATAAGTGGTAAAATGAAGAAATAGTCTTCAGCAAGAAAAAAAAATCTAGTAGGATCAGATGAAATTGGAGAAATTATTAATAGCAGAGGGAAGGGTCATAAAGGAATATCACCAAGCCTAATAAGTCACAGGGGGAAACACCCTCCCAAAAGTCATCTAAACATTTAAAGATAACTGACTAGAAAGTTCTCCAGATTTTCAGTGGCAATGAGGCAAAAGGTTTTATTCAATATATGTCAAAAAACATTTATTAAATATTTATCAAATGGCAAATACTACACTAAGCACTGAGCATGAAATAATCATAAGACATTTATAATCCCTGCCCTGTAGAAGCTAATATTTTAGTGGGGAAGAAAGGCAAGTAGGCAGATATTTCCAGTCTCAACTCATTTTAGGAGTTTGCCAAGTAAAATCCCAGACCTATAAGCTCCAAAAAGCTATAGCATATATATATATATTTTTTTTTTCCTGCAAAATGCTCTATTTCCATTTGCTTCAAAGCTTGGGAAAGGGCTCCAAGGTGCTTAAAAAGCTGCCTAGTTGCTGGAGGCAGAGTTTTAGGCAGAAGCCCTGATACTCTAAGAGAGGACCTTGAGAAGTCCTAGGTTCAGTAGGCTCCTAGTCATGCTAAAGGCGAGCCTTTGCATGAGATATTCTCCCAGTCAGGCCTGGGGCACGACTGGCCTGTGGAGGTTGGCCACCCATCTTCTTGAGGAGTTTCATTTCCTCAGCTAGGAAGTGGCTCTCCAGGAAGTCACAGAGACGAAAACCTGTGTGGCCAAACCCAGTGCATGAAGATCCAAAAGGTCCTGGTTCATGTTCTTCTCCAGGGCTATGACCCCTTCCAAGACATACAGGGTTTTACCCCACTCATTTTGAGATTGCTTCTGAACATCCTGAAAGAGAGCATGGCCCCCAAGCTGGTTTTGCACCTTCAAGAGTTGTTCTGAACCCTCACACCTCTCCTTGGCCAATTCACAGATAAAGTGGCCCATGCCTTCCAGAGCCAAATTGTTATGGTTGAAAAGAAGTTCAGAGAAAGGTAGGTGTTGGAGGGCTGCAGATGCAAATTGATCAGGTGGTTGATGGCTGCTTCCACCTTGGTGGAATATTTTTTTTTATTTCAACTTATATTTTAGACAAAGGTTACTTGTGCACGTTCATTTCATGAGTAAGTTGCACCCAAGTACTCAGCATAGTATCCAATAGGTGGTTTTTCAACTCACACCCTCTGCCCTCTCTATGCTCCCTAGTAGTGTGCAGTGTCTGTTGTTCCCATGATTATGTGCATGTGTGCTCAATGTTTAGCTCCCACTTATAAGTGAAAACATGCTATATTTGGTTTTCCGTTCCTTCATTAATTTGCTTAGGATAATGGCCTCCAGTTGCATCCATGTTGCTGCAAAGGACATGACTTGATTCTTTTTTATGGCCGTGTAGTATCTCATGATATATGCATATCACATTTACTATATCCGATATATCATTGATGGGGCCCTGGGTTGATTCTATGTCTTTGGTATTGTGAATAGCACAGAGATGTACATACAAGGACATGTGTCTTTTTCCTTTGGGTACATATCCAGTAATGGGATTTCTGGGTCAAATGGTAGTTCTCTTTTAAGTTCTTTGAGAAATCTCCAATATACTTTCCATAGTGGCTGAACTAATTTATACTCCTTGGGTTGAATAATTCTGACGAATCTGGGAGCTCATGGTTGGTCATCAAGAAGGCCACAAAACGGTATTGGCTGGTCCCAGAAGCAGGAGATGGCTGAGAAGATAGTCTTGGAGTTTGCAAGTGGAGAGGAGATTGGAGGTTGGTCAAAGGTTGGAAGAGAGGGAGTCCCCAGGTATGTTCTGTCAAAATACTGTTAAAGCAAGAGCCAGATCTGTGGAACCTCTCAGAATGCTGCTGAATCTAGAGATTTGTGATGTCTTAATTTTGTTTTGTTTTGATTTATCATACATGGTGACTTCGCAATACCTTAGTTTATTGTATTATTGGTACATAGTGGGTTTTAAATATTCATTGAATGACTGTGTAATGAAATGAAAAGGGAAATATTATTCAGATTAAAGGAAAATGATTTTGCTTTTTATGGAAATATTATCTAAACTTTACGCCATCTATCCTATTAGTAAAAAAGTTGTGTACACAACCTCACCATAAGTATATGTATTTTATGTCCATCTACTGCTGTGCTAATCTGTTAAGAACATTAGAGAGTTTAAGCAAAATAAAGATAAAAATACATGAACATATAAATTCTAATGTTTTTCTACTTATAGTCTGATAAATTTTTGTACTTATCTCCTGGGGTGCATGAAATTAGTTTGTTTTATTTTGTTTTGTTTTAGGGCTCAAATATAGTGTAAAAATAGTATCTGACTTCATATGGCACAATGGAAATTTAAGGTGACTTTTTTCTGTAATCCTAAAAGTGAGGGCTAGAGAAATACATGTTGTGAAATTGGTAAAAACAAGTTAATGGTCTGGTACATTTCAGTTGGGCAAAACAGGTCAGGAAACGCACATGTGAAAAGACAGTTACAATGGTATTGGTTGGATCTTCAGGTGAGTTAATTCCCAATTTTTAGGTAAAGGAATACCCTTCTTAAAGATAGTGTTTATAGGAAAAAAAAATGTTTCCTGGTCAAATACATTAGGTTGTCTAACCTTTGAACATATTTATACAATTTTGTCTTTTACTGTAGATTTCTCAGAGCCCAATTAACTAATACGTGCTAAAGACAATATAGGAAAAAAAGAATGAAATGCATTTCTAAATTAGTGAAACATTATTAACAAACAGAAATTGTGCTTAATTCGATGTCTACTTTTACTGGAGTTTTCTTGTAAAAACAATCTGGTTACATTATTTCATGATTCTCTCCAAGATGACTTGGTTGACAATGTGGTAAACATACTCATATAGTAAAGGATATGTACCATTAGCATCTCTGAGATAAAGGCCAGGAAACCCTGCCCTTGAAAGTCAACGAAAAGAAAACTCCAACTAATGCTACCTGATGGCTTGAAGACCCAGTTTGAAAAGCTCTCCTTACTATTTTATGAGTGTCATTAGACCCTACCGACCTCTGTCATCTATTATGGAGACCCTATGTGCCTTTAATTATGTGTACTGGTGTTCCTAATACTTTCAGGAATGGTTTTCGGCCATGCCTGAAAGTGAACTGGCTGGAGTTATAGGAAACCTCAAAAACAGGTCCCGGATTCTTCCAAAGCACAGAATACTCAGAACAGGGAAAACAAATAGAAAAGGGCTGTAGCACATTCCTAGTGCTTCCTGTATGGAGGAATCTAAGGTCAATTTCCCAGGTCTCTCATCCCTTCAGCCAGTCGCCTACTTTCAAACCTGGTGACTCATAAAGACATTAGGATACAAGTGCGTATTAGTAAATTTGATATCGGGCATCTATGACAATAGAATAGATGAAATTTTCCAGATGGATCCAAAGGCAGTAAGGATGTTCATCCACACGATCTAGTTTCATCTCTGGCAACTGTTTTATTTTTGTTGTCATCATCTCAAGTCATACACGGGGGTCACAGCACGATCAAGATTTCACCACCTTTATCATGAATAATCTTAGAAGAAAGACTCATTACAATAATTTCATAAACTCCTATTTTTGAGGCATATCATTTTAGATTAGATCATGTGTCATCTTTGAGCAACCACTGTGACCAGGGAGATTCAATGCTGTGATTAGTACTATAATATTTTCGATATTGAATGTGTGAAAGAAGTTAAATATACCCACACCAAATGTGCTGTGATTCAGGGAGAGATGTTTCCTATTGAAATATCACAGTCTGTTATCTTAAAGCAGAATAGATGATGAGTAATCCAAATTAAGAGATGTCCTTTACAAAGGGAAATCCTATGACATTGTTTCTTTGAGAAACTGTCATCAGAATGATACCCACTTTCATTATAATATCGCTGTTAATGGGGAACAAAAGTTTGATATAGGTTGACATGTTTCAGGGTTTATCTTCCTTCCTTCCTTCTTTTTTTTTTTTTTTTTTTTTGAGGTCTTGCTCTGTCACCCAGGCTGGAGTGCAGTGACACTATCCTGACTCACTACAGCCTCTGCCTTCCAGGCTCAAGTCATCCCCCCACATCAGCCTCCTAGGAAACCGAGATTACAGGTGCATGCCACAATGCTTAGCAAATTTGTTAATGTTTTGTAGAGATGAGATCTCACTGTATTGCTTAGGATGGTCTCAACTCCTGGACTCAAAGGATTCTTTTACCTCCCCCAAAGAGCTGGGATTACAGGTGTGAGCCACTGTGCCTGGCCCATATTTTCTTATGGAAGAGATTTTGCTTAATTTTCCGTACAAATTTGTCATAGATCTACCAACTGTCGAAAATACATTGTTTTTCAAATGCAATGACAATTTCATTTTATAGGGTTTTCCATCACATAAATATTAATATTTTATATACTTAAGAAATGGAATTGAGACTATCCCATTAGGGGCAAAACTTCATGAACATCTAATGTGTTTCTTTTCTATCTGTGTCAGTTTTCCTCAAATGCCATCCTTTTGAACTGAGCATTAGCAAATCATTCATGCTTTGTGACATTATATGCTTCTGAAATTCAGAGATCACAGCAACTGAAGAAGGGAAGACCTTTAAAATGACCACTAAGTCAAGCTTATGACCTTCTGCCACAGCAGGAACTTAAAAAAAAATTCATAGCACTGATCTTTATAGTGGGGAAATATTTATACTATTAAAGTTATGATACCATGTTGAAACATAAAATCATTTTCAATTGTTGATGAATTTTAGAACATATTTAATTGAAAAATATTTGCACTTCTATTATGTTATTTTAATCTAATTTATTTTAATAATGCAATATGAATTACCTAGCAGTCATTACTTCACAGCAGAAATGGAAAATGTTATCTAATAAAATTGCATTCAATTAAATATGTTTTATGTATAATTGCACATATAAAAAATAGATTAACTTGAATATTTACAAATGTGGAGCATATGTGTAAGAGTAACAGAGGAAAACTAGTAACTAGATGATGTTTTTCAATGATTTTGTTCATTCTAAATTATTATTTTGAATTTTCTTTTTAAGTTACTGATACTCTGTATAATTACTTTTCCTTTGATTTTCTTCCAGGAATAAAGTGAATATGTTCAATATTATTTAATCTTGTATGTGATAATCTATGTTAAATCAAACCTTAGAATTCTAGTTCATTAAGCTATCACTACAAAATGTTTTTAACCTCTAAAATATTAAATATTTGTATTTAACATAATTCTCTCTTATTAAAGTACTGGTCAAACAGCATGTTTTAAGTAATTGCTGTGAAAACTCTGTCACATTCCATATTGATCACTTTTTTTTACATTAAACAGGTTATTTCAAAAAGCATAACTGATATTTGCACAAATTTTTTCTCTTTTCATAATTAACCCTCCTTGGCATTTGATCACAAAAATGAGCTCTATATGAACTCACCAAATTCTATTTGTCTGAATTTTATCCTTTCTGAAACTAGCATTATGTAAATTTAATAAATATAGGTACATAAATAGTATTATAAAAAATAAATTGTAAGAAAACCCTTTGAATTTACTTGAAACCCATTTACCAGTGTTTTACAAAGAATCTGCAGTATACAACTTCACAGAAACTTACAAAAGAAAATCTTAGTTTTCTAGGACCTCCATAACAAAATTCCACAAATGTTGTGGCCTAAAACAGCAGAAATGTACTGTCTTACAATTCTGGAGTCTAAAAGTCCACAATCAAGGTATCAGCATGACCATGCTCTCTGTGAGACTCCAGATAGAATTCTTCCTGGCCTCTTCCTAGCTCTGGTGGTTGCTATCAATGATTGGCATTACTTGGCTTGCAGCTGCATCAGTCCAATGTCTGCTCCATCATTACCTGACCAGCTTCACATCATCTTCCCTGTGTGCATGTCTGCTTTGTGTTCAAATTTACCTCTTTCATGAGGACACCAGTCATATAATATTAGATCCCACCTTAATCACATCATTTTAACTTCATTACCTCTGTGCTAAAATCTAAATGTTTGTGTCCTCCTCACATTCATGTTTTAAATTCTAATCCTGAATGGGATGGTATTAGGAGGTGGGGCCCTGGGAGGGTGATTAGATCACGAGGTAGCGCGCTTATTATTGGGGTTAGTACCTTTATAGAAGAGACCCCTAGCTAGCCCCCTCCAGCAAGTGGGGACACAGCTAGAAGTTAGTACCTGTGAGGAAACTGGTTTTCACTAGACGCCACTGGTGCCTTGATATTGGGCTTCCCAGCCTGCATATCTGTGAAAAACAAATCATTGCTGTTTATTAGCTACTCAGTTTTTGGTATTTTATTTTAACTGCCCACATAGTGTAAGACACTATATGAAGACCCGATTTCCAAAGAAAGTCACATTTTAAGGTACTGGGCTTAGGACTTCAACATATTTATTTATTATTTATATATTTATTTATTTATTTTGAGTGACACAGTTAAATCAATAACAGGATCCCACAGAAGGGCATGCAATGATGTCAAAAAAAAAAAAAAAGGATATACTAATAACCTGACAACAATACTAGGGCCTGAGATCAATGAATCCTCATTCCAAACATTAAAAATAAGGTAAGAAAGAAAGAAGAAAAAACTAAGAGTAGGAAAGAAGAAAACACTCTCAGCATAAATAAAAGGAAGAAATACCTTATAAATCTCAATGATACATGATGAAATACTTGATATCATGATAGAATTAATATTTAATATCCATAATGACTCCTAGCTATCAATAAAGAAATCAGTAGTAAAATGATTATTTTAAAATAACAATCTTTTTTTTTTTTAAATGGCTTCTCACTGTCGCCCAGGCTGGAGTGCAATGGCATGATCTCAGCTTACTAAAACCTTTGCCTCTCAGTTGCAAGCAATTCTCCTGCCTCAGCCTCCTGAGTAGCTGGGATTACAGGCATGCACCACCATACCACGCTAATTTTTGTATTTTTAATGGAGACTGGGTTTCATCATGTTGGCAAGGCTGGTCTTGAACTCCTGACCTCAAGTGATCCACCCACCTTGGCCTTCCAAAGTTCTGGGATTACAGGTGTGAACCATCACGCCTGGCTCCATTATTAATATTTTATTTTTAATATATTATAGATTACATGCTGTTAAAGAGATAGCAAATTTTACATACAATTTTACATATTTGGAAAAATACTAAAAACCTTTTATATATAAATGGTCTTTATGGTGTTTACTCTATCAGGAAAATAGGTTATTGAAAAGCATATTATTTCCCTGTGGTGTTAAATGAATTTAATGTAGCATTATTATGCTTCCATTTCAATTTTGAAATTTGTTTTCTTGAAACAATATGAAATGTTTCTTGTCATCTAACTTTAAAGAAAGCAAAAGTTAACACACAATGATGAGAATAATGTGAAAATACAAAAATGTATAAAGAAGCAAATAATTAGAATGCATACAAGTCTTTGGAAAGTTTCTCAGAGTAACATTGTAAATGATAGCCCTGAGCAAAATATCATACAGTGTTCTGAAGTGTCTTAAACAGATGCATTCTTATGAAATATGAAACAATTATTTTTTAAAAAACAGCTAATTTTTCTATTCAGTTATCAAGGATTATGAAAATGTAAAAAATCATTTTAATGACTACATACAAGCTTTTTTTTGCAATACTCATTGCAGTCAGAAATGCCATTTTACACCTAGTTCTAGTAGTTCTGACTACTTTATCACATCTGAGATTTCTCTAAGTAAACTGAATACAGAAAGGAAGCATTCTAATATTTATTCAAATATGATAATCCATCACGCTAGTTTAAAATCTTTTAATAGCTCCTTGTTTTCCCAATTTTGACATTGCTAGCCCTTGGTTCTCTGACCCAGTTTCCCCCCTTTTTCCCTAGCCTAGTTACTGAATTAAACATCTAGCCATAGGGAATGATTTGAAGTTTTCAGAAAGTACCTATTTTAACTTGATACTTTTGCAAAATTTATTTACTGTGACTTAAACAGCATTAACCAATCTTTCTCTAATTTTCACAGAAATGATTTTTGTTCACTTTTTATATTTCTTATTAGACATAATCTAATTCAGCATTCTCAGTAAATGACCCAAGATTGCAGCAGCTTCTGCTTATCTACCTTTTCAGAGTACTCTATAACATACCGTTTATCACACACTATTGAAACTAACCACAATCTTGTATTCTTCCTTATACAGTACCATCTAATAGAGAACAAGCCTGTGTCTTACTTATTATTTTATTTCCAGAATCTAAACACAGTATGACCTATGGCATGGGCTCAATAAATAAATGTGTGCATACGCTTTCATTTCTAATATTATTTTTTTCTGTTTCTAACACATATGTGAATATGAATGATTTTAAAACAATAATTCTTCCAAAAATTTTTAACTTAATTAAATTACAAACATAATTTATTTCATCTGTAGTCAAAATTATACAAAAGTGTTTCAATTTATAATACACTTAATTTTAATCTATTAAATTTATTATTATACACATAAAATATTCATTTTCTTGATAAATACATGGAAAACACTTAAAAAATATGAACCTCCAATTGGTTTTCTGGAATTCTATCTTTTACTCTGTAATCCATAAGATTTATACAAAAGTAATAACTATATTCCATCTTAGCATTTATTTAAAATAGTATGTATTCCTTATCTCAGCAAAAGAC
The DNA here is from genome assembly GCF_000951035.1 of Colobus angolensis palliatus. Classification (NCBI taxonomy): domain Eukaryota; kingdom Metazoa; phylum Chordata; class Mammalia; order Primates; family Cercopithecidae; genus Colobus; species Colobus angolensis. The sequence continues at coordinate 2,395,282 of NW_012116055.1, forward strand.
ATTTACAGTACATGCAAATGTAAATGATATATTTTTTTTATACAGAGTAGGGTGGATTCAAGGGATTTTACTTAAAGAAAATGATTGTTTAAATTTGTAAAACCTGTAATCCCTTTTCTACTAAATGCCAAATTTTGGCAGGAAACCAACGTACAAAAATTGATGTAATAAATTAT
>NW_012116055.1:2396547-2401792 GCF_000951035.1 Colobus angolensis palliatus
TAATACAATTAACACCTATTTACTCAATATTTATTTTTACTAATTGCTAGCGTTTTGCTATGTTTAATTAAAATCTCTCTATATATGTATCCAAATATTTATTAATAATAGTGCTAAGACATTTTAAAGTAAATTGTATAGTTCCTGACAATTCATCCCTAAAAATTCATAACACATCTGAATAATAAGAAAAATTCCCCAACATAATTGTGATGCTGACACCTAAAATTTATAATAATTTTTAATACCTAATAGTTCATTTAAATATTTCTGAGATGTCATTAATTCGCTGAGATGAAAAGACAAACAGGTAGAAAATAAGTGATTGTTTTTAGAAAAGCCTATGTAAGAGTTGGCTTTCAGGCTTAGTGGTATAGTTTAGATGTTTCACCCCCTCCAGATCTCATGTGGAAATGTAATCCCTAATGTTGGAGGTAGGGCATGGTAGGGGGTGTTTGGATCATGGGAGCAGATTCCTCATGAAGAGCTTGGTGCTGTCCTTGCACTGAGAGTGAGTTTTTGCAAGATCTTGTTGTTTAAAAGAGTGTAGCACCTCCATTTCTTTTGCTTTCTCATTAGCCATGTGACTTGCCTGCTCCTGCTTCACCTTCTGCCATGAGTAAAAGTTCCCTGAGGCATCACTAGAAGCCAAAGACATGCCAGCATCATGCTTCCTGTACAGCCTTCAGAATCATGAGCCAATTAAACCTCTTTTCTTTATAAATGACCCAGTCTCAGATACTCCTTTAGAGCAGTACAAAAATGGACTAATATCCCTGAGTACCACAGCATCAAAATGCACATATTTTTATGACAAATATGAAGCACAGTCCTTAAAATCAGCTTGGAAAGGAGTTATATAAAAACTGCAAATCACTCAGACTATTTGACTGTCATAAGACGATAAGAGACACCTGATACAGTTTGGCTCTGTGTCCCCATCCAAATCTCATGTTGAATTTTAACTCCCAGTGTTGGCGGTGTGGCCTGGTGGGAAGTGATTGGATCCTGAGGGTGGTTTCTAATGGGTTAGCACTATTCCAGTCGTGCTGTCTCATGATGAACTTCTCAGGAGATCTGGTTGTTTGAGAGTGTATAGCACCTCCCCCTTCACTCTCCCTTCCTCCTGCTCCCGCCACGAAGACGTGCTTGCTTCTGCTTCACCTCCACCATCACTGTAAGTTTCCTGAGACCTCCCAGCCCTGCCTCCTATACAGCCTGTGGAACTGCGAGTCAATTCAACCTCTTTTCTTTATAAATTACTCACTCTCAGATATTCTTTATAGCAGTGTGAGAATGGACTAGCACAACACCTACCATTGAAGGGAAATCACTAAAAAATATTAAATTAGATATTGAATTCCTCAAAAGATAATGAATAGGAGTAATTAGAAAGGAATTTTTTTTGATTGGAGAGTGGAAAATTATAATGGGGAAAAGTTTGGTGACATATATGGAGAAGGAACGATTTATATAAAATACATGCCAGGGACCTTAGGAAGTTTTTGGTTTTATTTTTGAAGAATTTACTATGGAATACCAGAAGCTCTTTTGAAAAGGCTTGCTTAGAAAGAGTCCAGTAGCATAAAGCTTTGTTAGAAATAAGCCAGTATGGTGCCTTTAATTGTTCTCTACATGCTTAATTATTTAATATTAGAGTGATAACTACTGTCTGAAAACTTGGAGATTGAAAGTGAGATGCTAAGGCGGTTTCTTAAATGCTTTATCTCACAGAGTAATTTGCAAATATGATACAATAAAGAACAGAAGGAGAAGATAAGTTAATGAAAGTTGATAAGACACAAGTGGGTTTTTCAAGACAAGTTCACAATAAAATTAATCTATTACGCTTACATTTAGGAAGGCTGTTCATTCCGCCCTAGCAGATGGCAGCACAATAGCATTCCTTAAACATTGTTGGAAGTGGCAGTGCGTGGTGATGGCTGCTGATGTATTACACTAATACATTTTAGAGTGACAGCACTCTTGATGATGTATTATACTAATATTGCAGTTTATCACATGAGCAGTACTCTGATGATGCATTACAGCAATATATCATCAAAGCAGTCCGTTTGTTTTCTTTCTCACTAATCTAAGTCAAGTCCAAAATTCTGTTAAAAAAGTAAATCTTTGGCTTTCAACCTGTTTGCTGTGGAAAAACAAGACCTTTGAGAAAAAGTATGACACTTGTAATTACTATAAAAATGCAAATGACTGAAAAAATTTAATCATTATTTTGCTTTAGTGCTTAAAATTTGCATTCTGTACACTTGCCTTAAAAATAATAATATATATGCAATGGAATTTTGCTTTACATCAGCAGAACAAAATTTTGTATTCAGTGTATCTACAAATAGGTTCCACATATGGATAGAAAAAGGCTAAGAGCATAGATAATGCTTTATCATGTAACTAAGTGACTCTGATTAATGAAACTAAATTATTTGTATTGTCTGTCTTCATTTAAGAAAACAAACATCCACCATTATACAATAAGGAATTAGCATGTGAAAGTTCTCCATTTTCTCCAGTAACCAGGAAACTTTGCTATGAATGATTATGTGATTACAAAAAATAGAAAATGTAACTTAATTCTGGATAATGGATAGAATCTGAGATTTATTTGAGGAGTACATGGGAGGAAGAAGAGGAAAAATAAAGAAAATTAGGGAATATTGGATATGTCCACCAGCAGAAAGTTGAAACTCATCAATAGAAGCACCTGAGACAAGTCTGCTCGGAAATGTAAGGTTGATTGTAAATGGGAAAGAACCAGAAAATGCACCAGGGGGATACTCTTGGTGTACAAAGACTAAAAAGCAATCTTTGGGCACTCTTGACTAACAATAACCTCTTACACTCACCTAAAAAAAATAAAATTTTATTGGTTACACTGCATGCTGATATGTTCCTGCTAGAGGGAGAATCATCATGATACAGACCACATAGAATAATCTGCAAATAAGATGATTTAAAGAGGGAGGAAAGATAGTTTGACACAAATAATTTTAAAATAAATCATATTTCTAGAAACTTTCTAAAATTAGATGGTTTAGATGTAATAATTTTATATTAGAGGAAAGTATAACATTTCAGACCATAAAGTAGTATTGTAATGTTGATACTTTTGCTAACAAATCTAAGTTGTGCCTCTCTATATAAATATTTTTCCTCATAATTACAAAAATATGTGTACTAGAAAGAAGATGTGTAGTAGCCTGCTCAACGGTGTTAGTTGTCTTAATTTGATTTAGCAAACAACAAATTTAAATACTAATTCAATTGTATAAAAGATAACAGTTTTACCATTACACATTTTTGCTTGCCTTCTTTCAAATGGCAATCTCATTAAGCATAAAACTTAATTATATCATTATATCCAAGTAGATGTGAATATATTACTGTATATCTATTAAGTTAGAAGAACTGACAAAAGCAACCTAGGAAAAATAAGAAGTCATATAATTAACATATTTATAATATGCTTGAGGACACACCACTCAGAAAATAATGCTTTGCTCTATAAAGTTCTATAAAGTCTACCATGCATTAGAGCATTCAAGATCTCACTGTATCTCTGCATTGGTTCTGAAAAGGGAATAACACATGGGTTTAGACTTTGAATGGTGGATTCCAGAAAATCTAGGTTTGATTCTCAATGCTTTTGTTTATCATATGTGGAGCCTTGCATTAATTAAACCTCTTAGTATTTCTAAGCCTCAATTTTTCTCATCAATCATAATATGATTTTTAAAAATCTAATGCAATATTTGGAATACTGTAAGCACTCAATATATACCATTATCCTCTGTTTTATCTGAAGTTTGAAATTTAAAAACTAAGGACCATTTTTTTAAAGGGCACTCAGAGATGTGAAGTTGAATCACAAACTAGATTTCTTGACTCCTATGTGACTCTGATACACAATTCCATCTTTCATACAAAGTCTTATCAACCACTGTTGGGGTTGGTGACAATGGCTTAATATGTTTCTGTGTTTTTCTGAAACAGATCTAGACTGCTATAAGTTCACTGACTATATTAATTCTGGGAAAGCTTCTTAGATGAGAAGTATTAAATTAGTATTTAAAATTTTGCTTTTTAAAATTGTATACAAAACCTGACTTCACTGGTGAGAATGAAAAGGAAATACCTACAATAATGTACTCTCCTAATCAGGATGGTGACCCTGACATGGAGTTGAAGACAGAGATGTAACAAAACTGGGTCAAAGAAAAATAGAGATATTCTATTAAAAAATAATGTTTCTAAATTAATTAACACATAGCATACTAAAAAGGTATTTTCTCCACTACATTATTGAAAGCTGGGAAGGAGTAAGTAATAAACACTAAGAATTAGGGGCCTTGGGTTTCTTTGTAGAAGACAACCAGGCACAAGCACAAGTAAGACAAAGCTTCGAGGTCTCTGCCTTCCAAATGTGCCTATGTGAACACGAACAAAGTCTATTTTCTAGTGACAAATGTCAACTACAGAGCAAAACACCAGTTCCCAATTTATCTACAAATCCATACATCCATGTGTATATATACAAACACCTATATGTACACACATACATATACATAAATCACACACACAACTGCACAGAAGGTAGCACCCAGGAAGCCCAAATACACAGAGACTAAATTTCCTAGGTAGTAGGATTTAAGCAGATGATATTTGAATTGGAAAAGAAAAAGTGTATTTTTTATTAGTTATGGTATTGGTTGTTTTAATCTGATTTAGCTAGGGAGGTTGAATACCTTGTTACCCAGCAAAAAATCAAGTTTCACATTGGCTGCTGACGAATTCCTGTAAGTTGTGGCATGACCTTGGGGATGTTATTTAACTTCTCCATGCTTCAATATCTTCATCTGTATGATGATATCAGAAATACCTACAATACAGATTTGCTATGGGAATAATTTGATTGAATATAAAGCTAGTCTGATACAGGTTTAATAAATAGTTATTTATAACTATGTGCATGCTGTGCAATAATTTATATTGGTTACAAGAATGAAATTTCTATGTAATAACAAGTAATGATAAATTATTACATGTAATTGGAGGCAAATGTGAGCCAGGACTCAAGAACACAAGGGATATTTATCAGAATAACTTGGATAATGTAGAATAATTAAGTTTCTAGTCACTGTGGACTTCTATATTTATAAAACTACATGCTGCTTCTATAACTTAATAAAAAAGAAACTACACACCAGCCTGGGATATTTGAATG
>NW_012116055.1:2406557-2432029 GCF_000951035.1 Colobus angolensis palliatus
TCAGAGATGTGAAGTTGAATCACAAACTAGATTTCTTGACTCCTATGTGACTCTGATACACAATTCCATCTTTCATACAAAGTCTTATCAACCACTGTTGGGGTTGGTGACAATGGCTTAATATGTTTCTGTGTTTTTCTGAAACAAATCTAGACTGCTATAAGTTCACTGACTATATTAATTCTGGGAAAGCTTCTTAGATGAGAAGTATTAAATTAGTATTTAAAATTTTGCTTTTTAAAATTGTATACAAAACCTGACTTCACTGGTGAGAATGAAAAGGAAATACCTACAATAATGTACTCTCCTAATCAGGATGGTGACCCTGACATGGAGTTGAAGACAGAGATGTAACAAAACTGGGTCAAAGAAAAATAGAGATATTCTATTAAAAAATAATGTTTCTAAATTAATTAACACATAGCATACTAAAAAGGTATTTTCTCCACTACATTATTGAAAGCTGGGAAGGAGTAAGTAATAAACACTAAGAATTAGGGGCCTTGGGTTTCTTTGTAGAAGACAACCAGGCACAAGCACAAGTAAGACAAAGCTTCGAGGTCTCTGCCTTCCAAATGTGCCTATGTGAACACGAACAAAGTCTATTTTCTAGTGACAAATGTCAACTACAGAGCAAAACACCAGTTCCCAATTTATCTACAAATCCATACATCCATGTGTATATATACAAACACCTATATGTACACACATACATATACATAAATCACACACACAACTGCACAGAAGGTAGCACCCAGGAAGCCCAAATACACAGAGACTAAATTTCCTAGGTAGTAGGATTTAAGCAGATGATATTTGAATTGGAAAAGAAAAAGTGTATTTTTTATTAGTTATGGTATTGGTTGTTTTAATCTGATTTAGCTAGGGAGGTTGAATACCTTGTTACCCAGCAAAAAATCAAGTTTCACATTGGCTGCTGACGAATTCCTGTAAGTTGTGGCATGACCTTGGGGATGTTATTTAACTTCGCCATGCTTCAATATCTTCATCTGTATGATGATATCAGAAATACCTACAATACAGATTTGCTATGGGAATAATTTGATTGAATATAAAGCTAGTCTGATACAGGTTTAATAAATAGTTATTTATAACTATGTGCATGCTGTGCAATAATTTATATTGGTTACAAGAATGAAATTTCTATGTAATAACAAGTAATGATAAATTATTACATGTAATTGGAGGCAAATGTGAGCCAGGACTCAAGAACACAAGGGATATTTATCAGAATAACTTGGATAATGTAGAATAATTAAGTTTCTAGTCACTGTGGACTTCTATATTTATAAAACTACATGCTGCTTCTATAACTTAATAAAAAAGAAACTACACACCAGCCTGGGATATTTGAATGATTTTATTACTAAAGATAAATCATTCTCTATTCTCTCTAGGATACAGTTTCAGGAAAGCAAAAGATAATGATTCAATTTAGAAAAATGTAATCCTGTGTTTAGTTTAGGAACTTGCATTCACTTTGCAGAGCTATGGAATAATTATTGATAATTATTATCATAAGAGTAGTCTGCCTAAATATTTTGATACCATATGTGATCTCAGATTATGAAAAATTTTGGCTAATAATTATTTAGCAGTATATTTTTCAAGATAAAATTGCTTTCTAAAGAATGAACTCACAATATGAGCAATTTGTTAATTTTGAAATTAGTTTGCACTGACCATCTCAAAATGATAATTGTCAGATACTAAAAATAAAATATGAATAACAGAACAATAAATTTACTTATAAAAATTTTTGATTAAGTAAGTTAAACTACTTGTGGTTATGTTTTTAAAAAATCAGACTTTGCACATTACAGACAAATCTAATATGAAAAGTTCTATTGACCTCTGCTACATCTCCAATTAAAGAAATTATAAAATATATTTTAGGAGTGAATATTCATGATAAAATATGTTCCTTAAATCTAAATACTTTACGCAAATTAACTTGCCTTCATAAAATTGTGAGATTGTTTTTTCTCCAGATATGGAAATACCGTGTTTCATTTTTCCTTTGTAGAGATACATTGCTTTTCTATAGCATTAGGAAGGGCATAAACTAAACCTAAGAGAAGGTTACGCTTTATTGGTCTAGATTTAAAAAGGTAATAGAACATTTGAATTTGACAGGACTTTACAATAATCATTTAACCCACGCTCTGCACTTTATGAAGGAGACAACAAAGCCCTCAAGAGTGACTTGCAGAAAATCAAAGTAGCTACTGGCAGAGCCATCAGTGGAAATCAGGCCTGGTTTTTTTCCAAGTTGTGAGAAAATTTGTGCTCATTTTGTAACATGTGAAACATTTGAATTTTTTTATGCAGTTGTAATCAAACATCTTGGAATGAGATAGTTGTGGAAGAAGGGTGTTCGGTGGGTGGCAGAGATTTTTCTTTAGTGAGGGTAGATTTAATTGTGTCTCCATAAAGGGTGCTGTATGGACTAATTGTGGGTCTCTTCAATGGGGGTTCCCTGCACATTCAGCTGCAGGCTAGAGGCAATGGATTGCCAATGTAGCAGTATTTTGAAACTCGTTAGCCTCTTGTAAGATGAGTGCTCAAATAAGCCTTATAGATACTTACAAACAGAAAGGAATGAATAAATAGCTCTGTGTTTTAATTGAACAATAAACAAGAATTCTATTTTACTATTTTCAATATGTGTAGATCATTTTATTTCCAACAAGTTATATGTAGAGTAAAAGAAAATGATAAATGAAACCCATCAGTAAAAGGCTGTTTAGTGAAACAGGTCTCTGTGTATCAGTAAGGATGCCTCTATCTTACATTGTAAGGATTGAACTTTATATTTAGGTGAAAAAAATAAATAAAAACAGCTCTAGTATTATATGTACACTAGCACTGTAGTTTTATAGTTTTGGGGAAAGTCAGGTGTTACCTACATTTTATGTGATAGTCTCTATCAGCTCTCATTTTGAGAGAGAACTTCTACTCCTCAGAGTTTGAGTCAAGCATTCATGAAGTTAGACTGAAGAGAAAAAGCTTCCTCAGTTTTTCCTTTGCGATCTCATTTTGGTTCTGTATTCCTCTAGCATCTCAATCAATTGTCTCCTATGTTTAAAACCTAAATTATATTACCATTCAGGTTCCAGGCTATATATATGTAGTCCATATATTTCCAATTCTGCAGCCTACAGAGGCTATACTTTTTTTATTAATAGCCAAGAAGCCTAATCTAAGCTTCCACTTGAGTTGCCTTAGGAAAAAAGGCTGATTTATCACGTTTTTGAAAAATCATTGATTCATGCTTATACATTCCCTGCAGAACTCCTATTTGCTTAAGACCACCACCGTGCTAGCTTCTACTCTAGGTAAAAAGAGTCCTAGGGAATGAAATGTGGTCCATCTCGGCTCACCAACTTGGGACACGGAAAAACCTTAGCAAGTACAAATGCTTGTACTTGTCTAGAGTGTCAGCCCACAGCTGCTCAAACACTTGAATACTCAGATTTGGCTGTACTGCTTTTTTTCATCACAGATAACTAAAGTTCATCACAGAATTTGCCTATAATAACTTTCTGTTTTTGATTGCCCTCCCTATCCTGATGCCAGACTCTGAACTCCTTATATGAGAAACAGTCTCCAACTTTGATTTACTGTAATGTCAATGACGTGACATTTTTGTAGGCAGTAAAGGGCAATTCAAACCATGCTTTATTACCATTTGTAAAATCGTAGCATGACAGTAGGCCAATTATAGCTTATTGAATTCTTAAATGGTGTCGCATATGAAGTGATCAAAACATTGTTTGGGGTTATTGTTAAACCCACTGAGTAGAAATGCTGCTGCATATTATTGAACTTCCACATAAGAAAATATTGCTGCACATACAAAAAGACAAAATGATAACAGGGAATTAGTGTGTAGAGAATTAAACACACCTGGTGATAATAAATTTGCTCCCAAGTAACACTAAGTAGCTTTTCTTCCTCTAGTCCTATTAATAGTTGATTTTCTGGTCAGGTGCACTATTGATCGATTTGTACTGAAGCCATTTTTTCCTCATTAGCTTTCCAAACTTTCCTTTGCCTCAATTTTCCTCAGATACAAAAGCCCCACAAGATTATAGGAGACTTGTTGCTTAGCAACAGTCTCATCCTTATAACTGTAATGGTTCAGTGTACAATGTCACCTTTTTAGGGGAAGAGGTCAGATGCTTTTCTGTTTCCAATGTTTACTCCTTTTAATTACCAAAGTAAGATATTTAGTTATTTTTAATTACATTTTTCCTACATGAATGGTTTTCATTTTTGTAATTGTGCATGGCAATGTTGAGACAGAATACTTGTTTATAACTTTTAAAAACACATTCAGAAACTTATTCCTTATTACAAAAATACTAGCAAAAAATATTCGTTTTTTAAATTCTCAGAATATCTTTTCATACCCCAAAAGAGAAGTTTTGACACTTATCATAGCAATAATAGTTGTCATTATTATGTTCTTAGGCTTATATAGTATAGAAGTTTATAGTAAACACATTGTCTGTAGTAAATTTCTATAATAATGGAATATTATTTATCATAAGCTTTCTGTTTTCTACCCACATCTGTATAACTACTATACCTTTTGTATCTGCTCAACATGAAATATCCTCTGTTTTGCATAAACTATTTAAATATAATTTACAGGTATGCATAAGCCTAGCTATGTATTATACTTTGACTACAATATAGTTTTGTACAAAATCAAACCCACCCAAAAATGAGATGTAGAAATAACACAAAGAATAATGGGTGGAGATTAAAAAATACAGCTGCTTCAAGGAAATAAATCATATCCTAGATTAGAAAAGATTGCATCTGCCTCTGGGGACAGACCAGCATAGCTACTACATTCTTTTCTCATATTATAATATAAATGTCAAGACATTTTTGTTTGCAGAATTTGGATTAAAAGCATTATACTAATACCCTGAACATTATGGACCTTAACACAGCTGGTTGGAATGTAGAACAATTTAGAAATACTATTTTTATTTATTTATTTATTATTGATGAAGGATGAAGACTAAAAATAAATAATGTAGGATATGAATCAATCATCAAAGTATATCTTTTATCTGTATTTAGTGAGCAATTTCTGTATGTGAGACTCTAGTTACCCCTAATAAATGTGTCTGTTTTAATTTTTCTCATTGCATTAACTACATTTACAGTTGGTTACTACTTTTTTTTTTTCATGCTACAGTTACTAAGTGATAGAAGGAATGTTTTATTGTGCACTGAAATTACTCTTGTCAGATGACTTCCTTGTATGTTGTGGGGAGAGGATTCACTTGAATAAGTCCTCAGAGCTGACTACAGGGCAAGGCATAACTAACCACCCTCATCATATTCTTATTAGCTATTAAATGTGTATTTTAAAAGAGGAAGGAGATAAAATACATGCTTCATGACAATGTTGATCTGAAATTCCACATTCTTATTGTAGGTATGTGTCTGGAATAGGTCAATTTTATTATCAACATTGTAACACATTTTATTAGCTTGGTGCAAATACAGTTGTGATTTTTGCCATTGAAAGTAATAGCAAAAACCACAATTACTTTTGCAACAACCTAATAATATAGAGATCTGAAGTTTTTAACCACATTTGCATTTTAAAGTCCCACTGTTAGAAGGTGACTGGAAAATACACTATTGTTCATAGAAAGAAAATACCTGTCGTCAGATGACATCCTTGTGTTTTGTGTTGAGGTTCATTTGAATCACACCACAGAACCAACTACAGAGCAAACTGATACCCTAAACCTCAAAAGCTCATGAAGGGTCAGGCACTAAGATTTTGGACATTAGATGTGAATAGCATGTTTCTCAGATAGTGTATTAGCTTCCTAGGGATGCTGTAACAAATTACCAGAAATTGGGTGAGTTAAGACAACAGAACGTCACTCAGATGGCATTCTCTTGGAAACCTCAAGGAAAGAATCCTTTCCTGCCTCTTCTGACTCCTTGGAGTCCCAGGCTTGTGGCAGCCTCACTATCATATTTGCTGTCATCTTCACATGGACTCCTTGTGTCTCTGTCTTCATCTGTCCTTCTGTAAGGACAGTGACCATATTAGATTAGGAGCCCACCTTGTATCAGTATGACTACATTGCAAGTAATTTCATCTCAAACACTCATTACAACATAAGGTCACTTTCTGAGGCAATGAGGGTTAGGATTTCTGCATATCTTTTTGCGGGAGACATACAATTCAACCTCTCACAGATGGTGAAGGCCACAGGATTAGAGCTTTACAGCTGTAGAACTTTAGTAAGAGGGCTTAGTCCTGTCCCCAAAATATGGAGAGTACACTGTTCAACTGAACTGCTTCATTATAGTAATGTTTTTAAAAATAAAAAATGATAATACTTGTTAAAATTGGCATGAGTATATGGGTATTCATCATATTTCTTTCCTCTGATTTTGTGAATATTTGAATATTTGAAAACTTAAAATAATAAAGTTAAAATACGGTCTGTGTCTCTTGAAAAGAAAAAATTGATTATTTATGATGTATTTAATTGTGATAAATGCACATATTTAATAACGTAAAATATACTGCTTTCACCATTTGTAACTGGACAGTTCAGCACTATGAAGTATGTTTACATTATCGTGCAACCATCACCACCACTCATCTCCAGAGCTCTTTTCATCTTGTAAAACTACACAGTGGTTGTTATAGCCCCTGACAACTACCATTCTACTTTCTATCTCTATGAATTTTACCACACTCAGTACTTCACATAAGTGGAATCGTAAAGTATTCTGCTTATACCACTTAGCATAATGTCTGCAAGGTTTATCCATGTGGTAGAATCTGTCAACATTTTCTTAAGGCTGAATAATATTCCATTAAATGCATATGTCACATTTTGCTTAGCCTGTTAACTGCTGAGAGACATGAGGGTTGCTACCACATTTTGTTTCATGTTAATAATGCTGCTATAAACATGAGTATACAGCTATGTATTTGAGACTATGCTTTCAGTTCTTTCGGATATATATTCAGATGTGAAATTGTTGGATCATATGATAATTCTACTTCTAATTTTTTATGAAACTGCCATACTATTTTCCACAGAGGAAATGTGTACATTACATTCCCAGCTATGCACAAAGGTCCCAATTTTCTAAGTTTTCCACATCCTTGCCAATCATTGTTATTTCCTATTTTTTTTTTGTTTGTTTTTAAGCAGCTATCCTAATGTGTGTGTGGTGATAATAAATTGTGGTTTTGTTTTGGTTGGCACTTATCTAATTATTAGTAATATTGAACATCTACCCCTGTGCTTATTGGCCATTTATGTACCTTCTTTAGAAACATGGCTAATGAAATATTTTACCTATATTTGAATAAAGTTATTTGTATTTTTTTATTGTTGAATTTGTTTTTCTTATTTGTAGAGTGACATAAAGCTTAAGAACTACCAGCCTGAGCAACATCACAAGATCCCATCTCTACAAAAAAATTTTAAAAATTAGCCAGGTGTGGTGTTGCCTGCCTATAGTCATAACCACTCCAGAGGCTGAGGCAGGAGGATCACTTGAGCTCAGGAGTTCCAGCCGACAACGAGCTATGATGTTGCCACTGCATGAGAACTGGGCAACAGTGGAAGACTCTGTTTCTAAACAATAAAAATGTAAAAAGACAAACTTATTTGTAAACATGGTAAAGAATACCCATATATACTCATTACCCAAATTTTCCAATTTTTAATCTTTCTCCCTTGTGCACCCTAGTTTGCTATCATTTTCTCTATCATATCATGAATATATATAATTTTATAACTTACATATAGAAATCCTTTATCTCTAAATACTAGTGTCTGTATTATAAAAACAGAAAGATGGTCTCTTATATATAACCAGTATATATGTAATCTATACATTTAAAATTTATACAAAATGTTATCTCATCTCTTATATGCATGTATTAAATCTTTTTCAATTTACACTGTAATGCCTGTAAGTTTTTGGTTGACTTTTTTGTCTGTTTTTCCAGTCACCACATGATCAAGTAGGCTTCCATATTGTATTTGACTTTCCTGTCTCTGGAGTCTCTTTATTCTTTAATCAGAAATCTGGAAGATTTCCACAGCAGCTGTTCTTTTTCCTTTCTTTTATTTGTTTGTTTTTTAAATGTCATTGAGGTTTGGAAAAATTTAGTCAAAGGGCAATTTATAAGGTCCCTTCTTCACACAAGAAAATTATAATTCTGGAGTACAGGTTTGCTCAAAATTTTGAATTTTTTTTACATATAGATTCTTGTGACTGTTTAGACCCTATCAGGGAAATAATTGAGGCTTGCATAACTGACAGTCCCAGAGATACAGGATTAGTGGAGGGTGAGATAGAGAAGCTGATGATGCAGAGAAAATTGACAAGGAAAGGATTATATGTCCTGGACCAAGAATAACCCATTAGGTTCAGCAGTGAAATGGGGGAAAATAAAAGAAGACAATGAACTGTAGTGCTTAAATTTAGCATTTCATAATCTTAAAGATGAAGCTGGGCATATAATTTGGTGACATGCTTGGCTAGCATGGGGAAAAATATACACACACACACACACACACATATATATATATATATATATACATGCACACACATACACATTCATATACCTCATCAACAAAAATGATTTTTTTTTACACTGATGAGTGATCAATAGGGAATTGAGTGAAAATTTAGAAAAGTGAATAAAGAAACCCTTCAGAAAGGGAATTGTCATGGATGTGATTCAAAAAAAACAAGCTTTGCTATATGTAATCCCAACCGTTTTTTAAGAAGTTAAAAAGAAATCATCTCTTATTAAATTGGAATGGGCTTGAGTGAGAGAGTTTGTAGTGTGGACAAGGGAGAGCTGAATTGCTGTGCATGATAAAGGAAGATCAAATGTGTGGTGAGCCTGACATCCTAGGAGAGCTACCTGCAGGGTGGGGCACTTCATGGGAGGAGAGAAACATCTGACAGCCTCAGGGCCGAGTAGCACAAAAGGGATTTGGGGAGAAAAATAATTTTGAAAAAAGGAGGTTCTTTAAATTGCTTGCTAAGTGGCCTGCTATGTAATCTCAATAATAAAAGGTGCAAGTGTGAATAATTCTTTTTTGGTTAAAGCAGATTATCAGCGGAAAATTGGTTAGGGAGCTGCCAACATTTAATAGAGAGTCACTATTTCTCAACTAAGAATCCATCTTCCTCTTCTTGGGCACATTTGGCAATATCTTCAGATAACTTACTTTCTTGCTTGCTTTCTTTCTCTCTCTTTCTCTTTCTTTCTTTCTTCTTTTTTTGGAAAATGTTACTGTCATGTAATAAATAGAGGCCAAGGATGCTGCTAAACATTCTGCAATGCACAGGACACCACTTCCTATTCTCAATCACTGATTTCCAGGCCCCAATTGTCACAAGTCTCAAGACTGAAATACCTTGATCTAAGTGTATGCGAGATAAACAGATAATATGGAGAAACTACAGTAGAGGGCAGGGTGGTGATTCTGGATATAAATCCACAGGACTTTTCAAAAATTCCTGAGAAAAATCCAAGCTTTCAAAGATCATGAATGTGGTAGAGTCCAAGCCAAGGTCTCAAAGAATAATGGGGTAATCAGCTATATCTGCATTAGGAGTAAAATAAAAATACGTTTACATTAATACAGATAGACGGTATGCTTATAGGATAGGTTCACAAAGTAGAAAGGCATGGGCAGGATGGAGAGATTGAGAGGCATGGGATATGAGGAGTAAAGGGCTCTGATAGCCTACATGGTCAGGGGAAATGCTGACCA
Source organism: Colobus angolensis palliatus (assembly GCF_000951035.1). Taxonomy (NCBI): domain Eukaryota; kingdom Metazoa; phylum Chordata; class Mammalia; order Primates; family Cercopithecidae; genus Colobus; species Colobus angolensis. The sequence goes on from NW_012116055.1 coordinate 2,416,388, forward strand.
TGTTCCTCTTTGTGTTTTTTCTTCATCTTCAAAAACCCATTCTGAATATTCCAGAGCTCTGGGTTATAAGATTAGAATTCTGGGCTGGAGCACACCTTCCCAGGTTCCAGTTCCAGTGATGAACAGCACTTCACTTCAGATATGGGAGAACCATCTCTTTTGTCTAAGGAGTATCAGTGTCTGTGATGGTTAATACTGAGTGTCAACTTGATTGGATTGAAGGATGCAAAGTACTGGTCTTGGGTGTGTACATGAGGGTATTGCCAAATGAAATTAACATTTGAATCAGTGGGCTTGGAAAGGCAGACCCACCCTTAATCTGGGTGGACACCATCTAATCAGCTACCAGCATGACCAGGATATACAGTAGGGAGAAAAACACCTAAAGGCTAGACTGGCCTAGCCTCCCAGCCTACATCTTTCTCCTGTGCTGGATGCTTCCTGCCCTCAAACATCGGACTCCAAATTCTTCAGTTTTGGGACTTGGACTTGCTTTCCTTGCTCCTCAGCTTGTAGATGGTCTATTATGGGACCTTGTGATCATGTGAGTTAATAGTAAACTCCCATGTATAGAAGTATATATATCCCCTATTCGTTCTGTACCTCTAGAGAACTCTAATATAGTGTTCCATGCTGAGCTCACATGGAATTCATCTTCCTCCTGTGTTCAGCAGAGCACCTTCCTTTATTGACTCACTTTCAAAAGAGAAATTAGGCATCACTTACGTTTGTGAATCATCCGCATTCATTTACTTCCTCAATGACGCTGGTCCAGGGAGACACCTAAGAACAGAACTCTCAGGATAGAGAAGAACAGAATCTGGAAGAATAGGTTGGGCAGGGAAGATACTAGAGTAAGGACTATTAATTAGATGTGAAACTCATGGACCACCTATTTTGGTTTAGCAGAGGCCTTCAGAATACATTTCAAACACAGAGATTCAAGTCACACAGATTATAAGATTTAGGGGCTCCTTCAGCAGAACAACGTTTCCTAACATATCTGCTCAACATTTATCACCTCATCTCAGATGTCCCTGACATGAATCACGTCGTTGTGTTTTGTCTGACCTGCAGAGCAATGCTGACAATTGCTGTGATCAGATGCTAGAGCCCAAGAAGAAGCAGAATGTTATTATATGGAGTATACATGTACATATTGGTCTGATATTCTGCACAGTTTTTAGCAGACAATTTTTGACTAAAAGTTCATTGAGGACCACATCCACAAAACCCTTCTTGGAACTTTTTAAATATGAAAAAAATAGAAAGTATCTTATCTACTTTAAAAATGAATAGCAGGGAAAGATGAAAGGATCCACTAAGTCACTGTAGAAAGGCATATTATTCATGAAAACTGAAGGTGTTGAGAAAAGGGAGATGGAGATTTGGTCCCCTGCCTTCATTCTTTTCCTGTGTTTCCACATTAATACAAAGGCAATGAGATGCAGATAAAGAATGTGTTGATAGTTATGCTATCCTCTCCCAAAAGGCCCTCTCCAAAGGTGAACCATAATTTCATTATTCTTGAATGTCTATTTTACTAAATCGCCCTTAGGGGGAAAAAAAAACAAACAAAAAAAACTCAGAAAAGGTCACAGGAAAGACGTAAAAACCTAAGACACTTCTTTCATCCCTATACTGCCCCATTCATCCTTGGGAATGAAAGAAGGAAGGTTCTGGGTGATGAGGCAATGTGAGATACAAAGGAACAAGTCTTGGTTGGTTTCGAAGGTCAGACTTCTGGGCCTTACTTTAGACAAGTAGTTTAATTTTCTCAAACCTCAGATTTCTCCCTAGTCCTTCTGGCTTCTACATTAAAATACCATAAACTGAGTGGTTTATAAACAATGGAAATTTATTTCTGACAGTTCTGGTGGCTAGAAAGTCCAAATCAAGGCCCTAGGAGATGTGAAATCTGATGAGAACCAGCCTCCTGGCTTATAGACCAAAATCTTTTTGTTGTGTACTGACATAGTAGGAGGGACAACGGGTCTCTTTCAGAGTGAACTAATTGCATTTGTCAGGGCTCTACCCTCATAACCTAATTACCTCTCAAAAGCCCCACCCCAAGCTAATTCACAGTGTATTTGTGGAGATTACATGAAATAAGAAGATTACGTGAAATAAGAGAGAGTCCTTGGAAAATGATAAAACACTATATATTCAATAAACTTTACCATTTTTCCATTGGTCATTTGATTTTGTGTACTTATTCTTGGAGTCCTTAAAGTGTTATACCCTAAGAATATTCTTTGAAGACCCTTTCACTTCTGTTTTTATTTATCCTGGTTTCCTGGTTTCATCTTAGAAAATGTACCTGAGAAGAGCTATGATGGCACCTTCTATGACCTGATTGTTTCCCTTTAATTTATGTGTTGAAATCTAATTCCCAATGTGATAGTTTTGAGGGATGGAGGCCTTTACAAAACCATTAGGCTATAAGGGATGAATGAGATCAGTGTTCTCATAAAAGAGATTCAACGGTGTTTGTTTTCCCGTTCTACCATGTGAGAATACACAGAGGGTATCATCCATGAGGAACAGGCTCTTACCAGACACTAAATCTGCTGGCATCTTGATTTTGGTCTATGTGTCTGTTTTATACCAGCACAATGCTAAGACAGATTTGTCTTTTTGGCTCACAAATATATTCCTTGCAATTATCAGAGAGGTAGCTGAAATAGGCAATGAAATTTTTGTTATTTTAATGAAATAAATATATAAATATAAGTTTTCTACTTATTGGTCTCCTTGATACAGGAATATGTACTTTCAGATGAATTCGTATATGCATTCAACAATCAAAACTAAATGTGTCACACATTTTGAAGTCAGGACTACCTGACTTCAAAATATACTACAAAGTTGTAGTAACAAAAATAGCATGGTACTGGTATAAAACAGACACATAGACCAATAGAACAGAACATAAAACAGAAAAATAAATCCACACATTGACAGTAAACCCATTTTGACAAACAGATCAAGAACATACATTGGGGAAATAACAGTCTTTCCAATAAATAAATGGTGCTGGGAAAACTGGATATCCACATGCAGAAGAATGAAACTAGATCCTTATCTCTCACCATATAAAAATACCACTCAAAATGAATTAAAAACTTAAATGTAAGGCTTGTAACTATAAAATGACCAGGGGAAAACATTGAGAAAATGCTTCAAGACATTGGTCCGGGTAAAAGTTTTTTGAGTAAGACCTCAAAAGCACAAGCAACCAGAGCAAAAATTGGCTAATGATATTACACAGCAAACTAAAAAACTTGTGCACAGCAAAGGAAACAGTCAACAAAGTGAAGAGTTAACCTACAAAATGGGAGAAAATATATGTAAACTATCCACCTGAAAAGAAATTAATAATGATAATATATAAGGAACTCAAATAACTCAAAAGCAAATAAATATCCTCCACTTAAAAAATGGGAAAAGGACTTGAATAGACATTTCTCAAAAAGAAAAAGACATACAAATTGCCAAGAGATATATGAAAAAGTGTTCAATGTCATTTATCATCAGATAAATGCAAATCAAAGAACTTCAAGATATCTGCTGCCAGTAAAAACAAAAAAGACAAAAAATGACCCATGCTGCTGAGATGCATTGAAAATGGAATGCTCATACACTGCTGGTAGTAATGTGAATTAGTACAGCCTATGTAGTATTACATTACTATTGTAAATCTGTACTGTAGAACAGTATAGAGGTTTCTCAAAAAATTGAAAATAGAACACACTGCCATATGACCCAGAAATCTCCATTGGTGGATGTATATCCAAAATAAGAGAAAGTGATATATCTAATAGGTATCTGTGCTACCATATTTACTGCAGCACTATTCAAATAGCCAAAATATGGAATCAACCTAAGTGCCCATCAACAGATGAATGGATAAAAAAAAGTGTTATAAATATATATAAAGGAATATCATTTAGCCATAAAAAGAATAAAATTCTGTAATATTCAGTGAAATGGATGGAACTGGAGGTCATCATGTTAAGTTAAATAAGCCAGGCACAGAAAGACAAATATTAATATCACATGTCTTCACTCATATGTAGAAGCTAAAACGTAGATCTCACGGAAGTCGAAATTAAAATGGTGGTTACCAAAGGCTGGTTTCTTATGTAGGAATTATTTAGAAAATCCAGTTTATTCACTTTAAGTAATTTGTCTTATTTGTCAGATCACACATTTCTGTATTATGAAATATTATTGGCAATATCTTACCATTATCATTTTAATACACTACTGTCATGTTACAAAATGTTGTGAAATTTAGCTGAATATCTCTAAGATGATCATTTAATATCCTGCATTTCAATTTATTTATCTGTAGACACACATGGGATTCCCATGTTCTAGCTTTTGGGTCCTTTGCATGTGAAAATGGGTTTTACAGGTCTGCATTTGTTTGTCAGAACACAGACTGATTGAAATGCTTCCAGATGAACATAACCAGTTTGGAGATCTCACTTTTAAGACTGTTCTTTAAAAATAGTCATGAATGCAACAAATACAGTAATAAATTATGTCCTGGTATCTTTCATAAGCAGAGGTATTAGGGTAACCCAAAACACTTTGTCCTTCTGCAAAAATAATTTATTTTTAGATTTGTTGTCTAATTTTCTGGTATCATTTTGAAATTTGAATAAAGCCTTACAGAATAAGATATATCTGATGATCAAATTAGACTGACTTATGGAAATTGGGTGTTCAATTTGATAATGGTAATTCTAAGCCTACCTCTTGTGGTTCTCTATTTCCTCACAAAGGATATTCCTTCTTATTTTCCTATTATTATATCTTTATTACAATATAAATAGTATACCCATATACAACTTTATGTTCAACATATTCTTGTTCAGTGCCAACTATTCATAGGCATAAGTGTTCTCTCTCTTTTTATTCATGTTTTTACAAAATTAAAATGTGAATGTACATAAAATAAATGAAGATAGGCAATACAAAAATAATAAAACCACAAGAACTGGATAGTTTATGTTTTTTTTTTAAAGAAGAGTGTGCACAAATTATTGCCTCAACTATGTACCATACTGTTACCCTTAGAGAGTGAGGCTAACCTATATATTCATATTTCTAGGAAGAGATCAATGAATGAATATATAGATTGATGGATGAATGAATGGCTGGATTAATAACAACCTTACTGATTTAATATTTACCTACCAAATATGTGTTTATATTCTGAATTAAAGTCCCTCACTTTAAAGTCTCTCATTTTAAGAGATTTCTACAATTGACATACACTATTCTACCACAGGAAGAAAAATTTGTAAGAATTTTACTTGATTTTCAAGTATTTGCTGTATCTCCACAAAATTTACATATATAACCATATTTTGTTGAGAGAACATTTATTTTGACATCAATAATGCCATAATTTAAATTTATTTCATCTTATTTGTGCATTTCCTGAGGATATAAGACACATATAGAAATATTAATAAAAACATATAAATTATGTGAATGTATTAATAATGCAATCATAATTCTAGACTGGGAAATACTGCCAGTGTGCTTTGGAGGATTTAGAATTCCTCTGGGTAATTTGTTTTGCTAAAAAATATACAGCTTAAACATTCAGCCCACTAATGTATCGAAGCTTTCATTATTTCTTTTTTTTCAAGCAAATTCTCTACAGGCATTGAAACTGTGAAAAGCTCAGAGTACAGCCACTCAAATAATACTTTCAAAAGTTGCCAAAGTATTCCCTTATTGCATATTCTTTACAATGATTTTGAGTTGTGGTTCAAAATATCAATCACTGAATAAATACGAAATCCTGAGTATGTGCTCAAATCTATTTCATTCAGGGTTCGAAAACTTGAGATTTAAAACCCTAAAATGTATTCTCTAATTAAGCATGCAGGGCTAACCTAGGTTAGTCCAATGGAGAAGAATGTACTTACAGATGAAACATACCCATGTGTCTGTCATGTTGAAAATGAGAAAAATGTGAGGGATCTCAAGGAGGTAACAAAACATTTACTGACTATAGAAGGAAATTAAGCATCAGGAAAAATTAAAAATAGTAGCAAATAAAGTCTTAAAAAGAAAAAATAAGCAGTGAGATTATGCTATGTGTAGGCTTAGGTTAATAAGGAGATATATGTCATCAAAGGGAATGATATGTTTAGCAAATTAATGAGAAATATATTTGGTTTTCTCTATGAAGGATCCTGAGATTGAGGTAACAACTTTAAGTATTTAAAATGAATTGGTTTATTGAATTACCTGACATGAGAAAGGGTGAATTTATAATACTTTTATACATCCAGAATTCTGACTTCAAACTTTTTAAAAATTGTATTCCTTACCTATGACTAATATAAATATAGATACCTTAAAATTTGCATTAGGTTTTTGGATTATTAGCAATCTATATTTTGTGTGTATTATAATTCTTCAGTTTACTTAATGTCAGTGCTCGACTTTCTCACTTATATAAAATGTCTCTTATCTCTGGCATACCTCACACTAGCGAATGTGCTTTGGTGATGGGTGAATGCATGTAATTGTGTGAGTGTGTTTTTGTGTGTTGGATGTTGCTTAGATGTTTGAATTTTTTACTAGTTTGTCTTCTTACTAAGCTATTTTTCATTTCCATTCACTAAAGAAACTTTGCATTATAGTGTGTCTTCAGAAATGCCCCCAACTTTCCCTCTCCTCCCTATACACACATTCTGCTTCCCACATCAAGAAACAGAAATTGTTTTCCTTTCCGTAAATGTGGGATTAGTCTTGGAACTTGAATTAACCAATATATTATGGCAGAAGTGACACTGTCAGTTCCAGGCCTCAGCCTTAAGAAGGCCCAGCGCCTTCCTATTTTGTGTTCTTGGTGCTTTGAGTGGTCATGTAAGAAGTTCATACTACTGGACAGAAACAACACGTGGATAAAGAGACCAAATGGTGAAGCACTGAGGCAGCAGGCATGAGAAGGAAGAAGGCATCTTAGCTTTCTACTTGAGTTGTCATCTGACGGCAACCCCTTGATTGACCATAGGTGATACCAGTAAAGTGCCTTTCACCTGAGCCCCTAACACTCATAGAATCATAAAAATAGTACAGTAGTTACTGATTTAAGCCAGTCAATCTGGAGGTTATTTGTTACACACTATTAATAGATAGTTGAAACATACTACATTCTTCCTAAAGAAAGAGGAAGGGAGCATAAAGTTCTTATAGTTGCATCCTGAAAATCAGTGCCCTGTGTCATGTATGCTCAAATGAATATTTTTTTCTATAACGAGGAACTTTGTGTATGTTTTTTGAAGATGTCTTTGATAATGGCCTCCACCTAAGCTTCCTTAGTGCCCATGGTACATTAATCAACAGTGACCTTAAGTTCTCCTTAATTCCCCTTAGTATGAAACTCTCTAGGGCAGGATGGTTTGTAATAACTCATGGTTGGTTCACTGTATAGTTAGTGAAAGTGCCTGGTCTCTTCCAAACAGGCCTCACTCACTCTGTTGTGCTCTCACAGATCACTCTAGTCACAGCCTATAACTCTCAGACTTTTATTCCAGGAACCATCTCGACATCTTCCAAATTCCCAAAGATATGTCAAATTTCCTATTGGTTTCTCTATAACATTACTCAATTTGCCTGGGAGTGGTGGAAGGTGACATGATGCTCCCTCAACATCCAACTAAAATTCTAAGTCAAAAATTTGTATATATTAAAAATCTTCCATTAATTTCTTACATACTCATGACATTGAGATAAGCTAATTCTGTCATAAATCCTTTTGGAATCCTCTGTGGAAACACTTCACCTATAAACCTTGGATCTATGCTATCCAGTTATTTTTTTTCCAAAGTGTACATGGAGTAAATTGTTTCTGAAACTCACAATAACACACGTTAAGCACACATAAAGAACATTAATGCTATTAGACAATGAATTCCTATGGGCTATTCTCATTATTTATAGTAGTTAGGTTTTATAAAGTCATCATGAACACTAAATTGGTGAATATTAAAGCATTACTCCCAGGGAAAATACAGGCTTAGATTCCTACAAGGCTGTGGTCACAACATTTCCATCAGCTGATTAACACATAGCCTTATTTTATATGTGTTTCTGTTTAAAGACATATTATTGAAGGTACATGTATATGTGGGTGTGTATGTGTGTGTGAATATACGTATATGCATATACATATATACATATAGTTGACTCATGAGCAATGGACTCACAGTCAACAACATAATTCATGCCTGATCAAGTGTTTCTAACACACGTATTTTTTCTGTGAGGCACATCATAGCCTTGTTGATCATGAAAATATTAGCCAGCACTTCAGCACTACACTTGAGGGTCATTTTAAAAAGAAACATTATTAAGAATAGAAAAAAGTAAAAAATATGGTATAGATAGACTTTGAAAACAACACTTGTTTACAGGATGAGGACTGAAACAAGAAGACAGAAGACTGCCTTACTAGACTTCAACAGGAAATGTGTATCTCAGGGTGACTCAAATTTTCTGCCACTCTATACATGTCTATGAATGACTGAGAAAGCCTGTAAGTATTGATCTGGGGTCTACAGATAAATTTTTGCCAGCCAGGAAAATTCTGAAAACTGGAAACACCAAATAATTAGGATTTAACACACACTTATACATCAGTTTTTATATGATTTTTATTTTCTAGGTATAATGATATTATTCCGAATAAAAAGCATAAAAAAATAGAACTGGTACTCTATAGGAACAAATAGTTAACATACTAAGCAGCTGTGATGGTTACTTCTATGTGTCGATTTGACTGGATTATTATGGTGGTGCCCCGATCTTCTGTCAACTATCAATCAAAATGTTGCTATAAAGATAGTTTAAATTTGATGAACATTTAACTCAGTAGACTTTTGGTAAAGCAAATTACCCTCCATAATGTACGTGGGCCTCATATAATCAGCTGAAGGTCTTAAGAAAAAAAGATTGAGTATACCAAGAAGAAATTTTGCCTCCAGACTGCCTTAGGACCTTAACTGCAATATCATCACTTCTCTGGGGCTCCAGCCTGGAGGACTGCAATGCAGATTTGAGACTTGCCAACCTCCACAATCTTGTGAGCCAATCCCCTTAAAAAAAGATCTACATACACACACATGTATGTGCATGTGCATGTACTCACACACACACACATCCTAATGATTCTGTTTCTCTGAGAACCCCAACTAATACAGTAGCCAATACCAATTATTATATAATATTATAGCCACTCATTTTATATGCAATAATAGCAAGTGCTAACAAAGTGATGAGCACTTTTCATGGTAAGCACACACATAGAATACATTTAAAAAACTAAATTACAGATAATTCACCAGAAAACCTACAGGATTTTATTTATTTCAGTTATGCAGACACACTGCCTACCTTTGTGAGGAGGACTCTTTCACCAGAAGTAACTTAGTTTGGACACTCTGTCTCCTTTATTTAGCCCTGAGATGATCTTACATTAGTTACTCAAAAATGTTGTACACCAAAGGATTCATGATCTTTAAAATTATAGAGTATTGAATATCTTTTATTGTTCATACTTTCTTGGGGTAGAATTTCTAGGTATTTATTTTTATTGAGTCCTATAAAGGCCATTATGAAAAAGATGATGAAATCACGACCTGTTCAGGAATATCTAAACAACATGAAACGGTTAATAGCACCCAATCCAGTGCTCTGACTTGCTAGTTGTAGGACATTTCCCCAGATCTAACACAGTATATGTATCATTGATATCCATTTGTATGGTTGCTGTGTTGTTGCACAAGTGTGGCCTATTCAGTAACTTATAGTCCTTGAATTTATGTCTTCCTGTCTAAAATTGCCACCACTTAAAAGTGAGGTCTTAAAATCCATTGCTCTGCTTTAATGCAGAATATGCCTTCCTGCTTTGATTTAGAGTAGAGCAGTAGATTATACAAGCTCACTTGTAAATGTAGGTGATCACCTCCAAAAGCAGACTGCACCCTAGCTATCAAACTTGAGCAGGACTGGCGTTGCAAAATCCTGGTGTTTCAAATCCTGGGATTTGAATGCATATCAGTTATGTTTTAATTATCTGTCTGGGAGCAAGAAATAGAACCAACTGGAACAATACATAGCTAACAATATGCACCAAGTAAACATCAGTTAAATATTAAAAGAATCAATTCATGACCAAATGGCAAACTGTTGTATAGAACAAAGAGCCTGAGAAAGAAAATGTGAAGTTTTTGTCATATTTACAGGACCTCTGGAAATAATTGCAAATTTTGATTTTCAAAAAGTCAGTGGCTTGAATAGTATAAACTTATCATCTCTAAGAAACAAGATATTGAGGTTCTCAGGGAATGTAAGAAAGCACAAACTATGGAGTCCATAAGAGTGACCTGAGAGCTACGCTGGGGTCAGACAATTGGATTCTCAATTGTGGATAGGGAAGGTAGCTGATATGGGAGGCATAATATGAAGAGAGATTGGGGAGAATTATACAGCAGGGGAAACTGTAAAATACAAAAGAAATCTCCATCATTGTCACAATAATTTTTAAAATAATATTTAAACAAAAATGTTTAACATCCACGAAAATGTTAGAGAAAAGTTTTGGTTAAAAAGTCTTAAAAACTGGATTAGAAATTTTCCCCCTTTCTCAAGTTAAATTTGTGAAATAATGAAAGGAATATGTGTCTTAATCAAACCATGTATATATGAGTCTATGTGCATAGATAGGCCCTTATAGTTTAGTTTGTGGCTTTATCATTAACACTTGAAATCCATCTTAATTCAATCTAGCTTAAAAAACACCATTCCATCATGATACAATTATTTTAAAATTTATATTTTTAATAAGCTAGACAGTTTTATCTTACTGCTTAGAATAGATTAATCTTGGTCCTATCCCAATTCTTGGGAGAAAGAACTGAAAACATTTTTTCTCAATTTTAATATTTTACTTCATAATTTTTATCAAAATATTGGCTTTGATGACTTCTCTGTTAGTAAAAACTGGCTGATGTCCAAACAAATGAAGAAATGAATTGTGTCCAACAAAGATTTTGGAGTCCTTTACCCTATACTTCTGAATTTGACCTTATTTGGAAATAAGGCCCTTGAAGATAATTAAGTTGAGGTCATTAGAAAACCTCACAAAAATGTAAAAAAAAGAAATTTTGATACAGAGGCAGACAGGAATAGAGCGAATAAGATGTGAAGACACAGGAAGAATATTATTCACCATAACAAGGAATGCCTGAGGCTCCTGGAAGCTAAGGGAGACACGTGGCAAAAATTTACTCTCATTGTCCTTAGAAGAAACCAATCCTGCAGATACCTTGATTTTAGACCTCCAGCCTCTGGAACTTTGAGACAGTAAATTTCTGATGCTTAAGCTACCCAGTTACTGGTATTTTGTTATAGCAAGTCTCAAAACCGGTTAATGTATAAATACAAATTGCTATGAAATAACATATTTCAATATATCATGTGAAAGTCTGAAGATTTAGTTGCTGGGTTATATTCAACAGTCTTTTGCTAACCTTCCATAAATATTAGCAAGTGCTTTTAACATGATGTTCAGTGGTTCTGCCAAGAATTCTAGAGAAAATATTTTCCTGTTTAATAGAAAAACTGGAAGATTCAATTCAATGTTTTGTGAAAATTTAAAGTTTATTTAAGTTTATGTAATCTCTTTTATATCCTTCTATTTCTGAATAAGTCTCCAGATAAAGATTTTTTTTAATAAGCATTGTGCTAACATATCTTCATCTGTTGTTTTTACTGAATTCATTTCTCAGCTCTTATGTAACTTTGCATATGAACTTCTATTTTTCTCAGCAGTTATTTCTGGGACCATGGTCAATTTTGCTTTGTGTGTAATGTGTCAAACTTTTGTTCATTATCCGCTACTTCTGATTCACATATTTTTCCCCTTGGCATTCTGAAAATATTGTAAATTTCTGCTTGTTTTTTGAAATATTGATTGACATCTTATTTTTTAGCAATTAAAATATTTTTTTCATTTTGACATTCTCTTTACTGACAAATACAAAATATATTTGTTTAACATAATTTTTAATTAATACATTGCTGGTAGTATGTGATACTTCAATTTTATTAGTTTTTGCTGTTAATTTTCACTTCCTTAACTTTACGTTTAATCCCCTCTGGATGTGTTCGCATGAAAGCACTGACAAGAGTTTGGTAATTTGTTGTCTGATGATTTGGAAGCAACAATGACAGTAGTGAAAGGTAAGCAAGCAAAATGAACTCCCAAAATATCCAGGTACTAATCCCTGGGTCCTTTGACTGTTACCTTCTACGGCAAAAGTAAATTTGCAGATATAATTAAGGAAGAAAAATATGAATATGACACAAAGGGAGAGGAAATAATGGAAAATATTGCTGACTTTGAAGATGAAGAAAGGAACCATGAACAAAGGAGTGCAAATAATGCAACTCTAGAAGCTAGAAAAGGTATTGAAACAGATTTTATGGTAGAGCCTCCAAAGGGAGCCTGGTCCTGTCAATATTTTGGTTTGTTTTTGCTTCTGACTTCTAGAAATAGAAGAAACTAAATAAATTTGGGTTATTTTAAATCACCAGTGTGTGGTAATTTGTTATAGCACCATAGGAAACCATTACAGCAAAACTCCTTAGGAAATGACCATGAATACTTATGAAGAATATGAGGCCTTCCGGAGCATCAAATCATTCATGGACATCTGCATGGGTTGATCTGATGAGGAAAAGGGTGCATAGTGAGCATAAGGTTTGTCAAGTGAAGGATAAGGTTGAGGTAGGGAGAATGGAGAGGGCAACAATAGAATGGTGGGCATGTATTATTTGAATCTTATAATGGCAATCCCTCAGTAGTCTTCCTCTCAGTCCCTTATAAAAAAGCAATTTTATTAGCTCCTGCATGAGGTATTTTAAAATCACAGATTCTAGTGGCCCACTTGGATATTCAAGTGACAAAATGCAACACAGAAGAGAAGCTTATTCTATCCCCTTAGTAATGGAAATCAGCACAGTTTAAGTCTAGTAAAAATCACAGTGAAAAAAAAGACTCCTTGTGTACAGGCACCATGGCTCTTGTGTGTAATCCCAGTACTTTGGGAGGCTGAGGTGGTCACATTGTTTGAGCCCAGGAGTTCAAGATCAGCCTGGGCAACATGGTGAAATCCTGCCTCTACAAAAAATACAAAAATTAGCCAGGCATGGTGGCATGCGCCTATAGTCCCAGCTACTTGGGGGCTGAGGTGGGAGGGTCGCTTGAGCCTGGTGGGTGGGGGTTGCAGTGAGTTGAGATTATGCCACTGCACTCCAGCCTGGGCAACAGAGCAAGATCATGTTTTAAGAAAAAACAACAACAAAAAGCTACTTCTGTTATCCTGCAGTTTGGGTAATTCAGAAAACTGGTGTTTGCTATTACATTCTTCTTATGATGGTAGGCTTTGTCCACAGGAACAGTGATGCATTGGATTTCCAAGCAGCAAGCATCATTGATGGGACTAAGATCTAAAGAATCTGGAAGGTCTTTAATTAACTTGAATGGGTAATACATACTCCAATCAATACACACTCCCACTCAAGTTAATTAACTTGAATGGGTAATACTCCAAATCATAAAAGAATGAGCTTTTTAAAGAAATGTGGAAGTCCTGTGTCATCAAGATGGGATTAGTCTCAGTCATAACTATTCAGGTTTGGTGGAAATTACTTTTTTTGCAATTACTTTTGCACCAAGCTGTAGATAGACCCTCTCTCCAGATGTGTAACTAAATCTTAAAGTATAGTGGAATTTTACTTCTTGTTTGGAGTCCCAAGGGCTATGTTCTTAAAAGTTGCTTGATAGGGCATGCTGTATTTCATGATCAATTCTAGACACTAGTCAGATAATTGTCAATGCTGGCAATACATTTTAAATCTGTGACGTTAATACTATAAAAATACTTGGTTCCTGTGAATGGTGGAAGAGATCCGGATCACCCTGAAGTACCAGCAGCGTATCCGTAAGGGTCCGTAGCAACTTCAGTCCTTGCCTCCTCAGAAGAATTTGACTGAGAGGCATAAAGCAGAGAAAGAGACTGAGGCAAGTTTCAGAGCAGGAATGGAAGTTTATTAAAAAGGCTTTAGAACAGAAAAGAAAGGAATGTGTGCTTGGAAAAGATCCAGGTGGGTGCCTGAAGGTCAAAGAGAGAGAACAAAAGCACGTTTAACCTTGATCCTAGGACTGTATAGGCTCTCCACTTTCCTATGATTCTTCCCTTAAGGTGGGTTTTCTTACCTGCGGTGTCCTCCTTACCGTGGGGGATTGAGCATACTCAGTGTGTTTAGGGAGTTACATGCATGCTCATCTGAGGCTTTCTTCCCTTTTTTTCCAGTGGAGTGTACCCAGAAGATCATACTTTGCCATTTTTGTCTCTTAATGTGCGTGCTCAGATAGCTGCTTCTCCCTGGGGCCTGCATTCAGTTAACACTTTTAATGTTAAGAGATGTGGATCATCAGGAGATTATCTCTTCCTGGCTGCCGAATTATCATTTTTAGAGAGGCAATACAATAACTGCCAAACCATCACCAGACATTTCCAGTGGCTAGGGAGAGAGCCCTCTCCTGTCCCGCTCATGCCTATCTGTCTACCTAAAACAGTTCCCAATAGATTCTGACAAAGTATGATTATCTGAGTGTAAGGAATATCAGGAATTATTCATACACCAAGGGGAATTTAAGCAAAACATGTTTGGCAGGCGTCAAAAGGATTGTTCTCTGTTCTCTCTCCTGCCTTATTGAATCCTTTCCAAATGAAGTTCCCTATATTTAGGCAGAATCCCTAATAAAAGCAACCCACACTGACAAGTAACTATGGTATGAATGGGAAGAGCACAAAAAAATCACTAGTCAGACACTTGGAATTTGTGTGCTGGTTCCTAGGGAGTAATTTTTAAAAAGGTAAATGTATGACTTTTTAATTATTATTACCTATCAAATCTTCTATTTAACACATAAATTAGTGAGGAAACTAAGAAAATGTTATAGTCTGTTGAAAGGAGAGTCTGAAGAGCAAACACATATATAGACAATCAGGAATGCCAAACGCATTTGCCAACAGATGCAAAATATTTAAGATCTATAGGAGTGTAAAACACAACTTTTGAAATCAACTTTTCAAGTGAGTAGAAAACAATTCTATTTCTACTTGGCATTTGCATTTCTATGGACAACAAAAGTGTCCATTGTCTTTGGTTTCCTAAGCTTATAGAGTTGTAGTCAAGGAGAATGAGCATTGTAGATTTTATGGAACTAGGTTAAGTATAAAAAAAAAAAAATGCTTGAAAAAACCCAACACTTTATTAAAAGGACCACTAGTAATCTTTCGCCCATTTTTAAGGCATTCACATTTACTCGTGACATGTCTCCATTATGTACCAATTCTGTGAACATGGATAAGTCATTAAAACTCTTTAAAAGTCAAATTCTTGATCCATAAGAAAAAAAATTTTGTTTTTATATTATTTCATATTATAAAATATAATAATGTGTGTAAAAATCAATTTGTGAACTATAAAGTTCTATAGATATCGGTAGTGTTCACATCCATTCTACTTTTCTGG
>NW_012116055.1:2432694-2440610 GCF_000951035.1 Colobus angolensis palliatus
ATATACAAATATTTACAATATATTTGAATATATATTTTAAAATATAAGCTCATTTCTTAGATGAGCTTAAACTGCACATTGAATACCACCCAGATAAATACTGAAATGTTCTCTAATAATTTTATTTCCTGGAAACAGAAATCTAAGATTTGTGGCATTTGCTCAACAAATACATTAAAGATTAATTATACGTAAATTATTATTTTATTTTTTAGAGACTGGGTTTCACTTTGTCACTCAGACTGGAGTGCAGTGGTGTGATCATAGCTCACTGCAGCTCTTATTTCACCAGCTCAAATGATTCTCCCACCTTAGCCTCCTGGGTAGCTGGGACTACAGGCATGCACCACCACGCTCAACTATTTTATTTTTTAGAGACACGGGCTTACTATTTGGCCAATGCTCGTCTTGAACCCCTGGGATGAAGTGATAATTCTGTCTTGGTCTCCCAAAGTGTTGGGATACAAGCCATTAGGTAATGTTCTAGGCACTAAACAAAAACATGTCTGCCTCATAAAGGTTACAATTTAGAAAGGGAGGCTTGGGAAACCAAGTGATCAGTTGGGTGAACTATTTTAAACTGCAGTGTAGTTAAAGAAACAGTGTTTATAAAAAGGTTTATAAGGGGAATTATTTTAGATAAGATAGACAATTCTGAAAAGTTACCATTTAAACTAAGATGAGAAGGTTAATATAAATATAATCATTCAAATAGTAGAATGAAATATTTTCTAGGAATGGGAACAGTAAATGCAAAATGTTCTGAAATAGGAGGAGGCTGACATATTTGAGGATATAAAAACAAAAATTAATCGACTCAAATTTGTTTGTTAACAGGGATGAGTGACAACCAAACTTCACAGAGATAATTGTGAAGCAGAGCATCCAAAACCTTGAATATATCAGTAAGAAATTTGCATTTTATCCTAAGTGCAATGAGAAGCCATTGAAGAATTGTAATTATTGGTATAACTTAACTTTTCTATTTTACATTTAAGCAAGAAAGCAAACAAACAAAAACTAATTTAGGTCAACTGTGAAGAAAACAAATTGGAAGTGTAGGTATGATCCAAGACTAGCATCCAATTCAGAGGCTGTAAAAATAATCTAGGTATTTTATAAAAAATGTCTTAGAATAGAATGTTGGCAGTTAAAATAGAAATTGGGATGTGCTTCGTAAGTAAAATATATACGATTTACTTATGCATTGGATGGGGCGGAGTGACAGAAAGGAACAAATCAATGGTGAATTTTTAGCTTTCTTGACTGACACAGGAGAAATAATACGGTACAATTTACTAACACAGACAGGAGTGAAGTTGGTAGCAGAGAATTTGCATGTATGTGTTTATAAGTGCAAAATAAGAAATCAACTCATGACATAAGACTCCAAATTTGGATGTCAGCCATGTGGCAAAAACAAGAAAATAAGCCATTTGAATACCAAGTCTTAAGCTATATATACATATACATATAAAATATTTTATAATATAATGCATAAAATATAAAATATATAGTATATAATATAAAATATATGTGTGTGCATATATATATACACACACATACATAAATATGTTCCAAATCAGCAACTTCCAATATAGACAGAGAAGAAAAGAGCATCTTGAACAAGTACTGAGTACTGGAATGCTCAATTTTTTTAAGATTGGTAATAACAGAATATATTTTAATGCTAATGTGACTAAGAAGAGAAGGCTTGAAGAATTTTTCCAGTTAAGATAGAAATAAGTGATTATGTTTGGGAAGTATTTTGTAAGTAAAATATATACAAATTATTTATGATTAAGATGGGGTTGACTGAAGAAAGGAATATATCCCGGAAGAAGAACAGAGTAGGAGTTGTAGAAGAGAATTCAGATGACCAAATACATATTTTTAAATTTTCTATTAAAATACACGTATAAATACAAGTATAAAGTATAAGAAACTTCTATATTTCTCTAACCTAGTTTCAGGTTTCAACATATGGTTAATCTTCTTTCATCAGAATATCCTATGCTTCCTCCTCTCTCTTGCTCTCAGCTGTTATTTTAAAGTAAATACCAAAATTCATACTATTTAATCCATAAATACTGAAAGGAAAGAAATCTAGAAAAAGTAAGCAAAAATAAGATCTCGTGTGCAAGTAAGCCATGTCCAGGCACCAGTGCCTCATCAAATTTTGAAATATAAAAGGGTTTATCGGAGAAGCTTAAAGATAATAGAAGAATTCTGAAGCAGCAACTATAGAATGAAAGAAGCTACAAGAAAGGAACTATTCAACACTCTTTGAAATAATCATTTCTGTTATTTAAATAAAATACAACTTTTCATTATGAAAATCAGTAAACCTACCAAACAAGTAAAAACAAAAGCAATATTCACACTTTGAGAAATGAAATGATGTTTGTGTCTATTTGTGTGAGTATGTGAATAGACTTCTGTCTACAGTGTAAATAAAGATAGAAAGGGAGCTGGCTGGGTTTGGTAAAATATACCCTGGCTTTTCTGAAAGTTTATATATGTCAGTACAATTCCATAAATGTGAATTAACCTCTGTTGTAATTACTTTCTCACACATCTTATAAATTACATTGACATTTACCTCTCTATTTCAAAGATAATCACTCTTCTAGAAAAATAAGGATTAAAGACTTTCTTCAAAACACATTTTTTAACATGAGCAATGACCCCTCCCCAAAGTAATGAGAGATAGATAGCTAGCTAACCAGATAGATAGATAGATAGATAGATAGATAGATAGATAGATAGATAGATAGATAGATAGATAGAAATTATAGGTATAGTTACAGATATACAGATAGATACATGAAAATTCAAATCAAACAATTAAATGTGTTTTGTGAAGATACAAAGGAGATATATATTTATATATTCTTTGTCCTCCCCAAAGTATTTCTACTTAAGCAGAAATACTCATTCCTAAATGTACCATTATTCATTCTAGTTTTAGTTTTTTCACTGCCCATAATAAATCTGCAAAGGAGCTACCCAAATTAAATAATCAGCAACTGATTTCCTTTAGGGCATTACGTTCATCTTAATTTCTGAAGACCCTAACGTTTTAGCACATACTTGGTGATAGTGGAACTAGCCGTACACATAATTTAGCTAAGAATAAATCAGAGTCATAGAGTTTTGACATGAGTCATGCAGTAATAATTTTCATCTTATCTGTAATCTGTAATAAGATAGAAGGAAAAGGCACACACTAATGTTTTGTTTCAAAACCAAGTATAAGCAAGATGGTTATTGATTTTTGAGTGAAAATATTACAATAAAGAAGTATAAATTGGAGAAGGACTTGATATACCATGATGTTATACAATTTTTACATTGTATCAAGTGAAATATATACATATAACTATATATATACAAGTATGTAGTTTTAAAGATAAATAGAAGTAAAATCACAATTGCATTTTTACAGTTCAGTATTACTTTATGAACCATATAATAAAGTCAATAAAGTCACTCTACAATTGTTTCTAGATTAAACATTCTAGAAGTAATGATGGTATAATACTGATAATACTAGTAATACAATAATAGTAAAAGTAGTAGTAATAATAGTAAAAATAGCAAAATATAGTTAATTTTGCTTCTTTAATATGTTTGTAACAAAAGTCTTAAAACATTCAAAATGCTATGTAATTGGGAAAACATTTGAAAAGTAAACACAGGGAATAAAGTTGATGGACACATGTAATTAGTTCAAATCACTCTTTGACAACAAACACTATATAATCTGTAGTGACCCAAATTTTGTTTCCAATATTCTAAATTTTTCTCCCTCTTGCTGGCACAAACACACATAGAGATTTTCCTATTGTGTCTTAAGAGATATGGAAAATCATAATGACTCTTGTATAGCGTATGCGTGTGTAAGTGCCAAGGAGACAGCATATTTTAGTTAATAATAGCAATTAAAGTTCAATTGGTGATCTGGTGAAAATGTAGATTTCCTTTCAGTCAGCCTGGAATGGGGACTGAGGTTCTGCTTTTGTTGCAAGCTCCCAGGGGCTGCTGATAGTCTTTTTGGACAGACTAATATTTGGACAACAAAAGAGTCAAATTAAATGGATTTAGGGATTTTTGGCTTTATGTAATGAGGGAATAACACCTGTCAAATAAACCCTCCCAACTACAGCTACTATAACTTGTGGACAAAATATTAAAATGAAAAAGAATACAACCAACTGAAGGTATTAAAATGCAGTTAATAGTGTGCAGAAACTTCAGCAGAGTATACATATATTAAAAAGAAATAGCAAGTGGTAACTTATACATCTTTCATGGACTTTTTTTCCCAAGGGCAAGCCCCAATTCGTATTTTTGACATTTTGTGTACAATAGCAGTAGAGATTTATTTAAATAATATTTTTCCCCAGTGTACTGAACTGAATGGTTTCCCCTAAAAAGATATATTCACATCCTAATCCCTCTGACTTATGAATGCTACATTATTATTTTTTAATAGGTCTTCAAAGATATCATTAACTTCAGGACCCTGAGATGAGATAATTCTGGATTCTGGATTATATGGTGGACCCTAAATCTAATATAAATATCCTTGTAAGAGACATAAAAAGTAAAGAAACAAAAACACACAGAAGAGAAGCAATGTGAAGATGAAGCAGGTATTGGAGCCACGTGACCACAAGCCAAAAAACTCCAAGGCGCACCTGGAGCCGCCAAAAGCTACAAAGAGGCAAGGAATGGATTCTTCCTCAGAGTCTCCAGAGGCAGTACAGCCCTGAATACATCTTTTCTCCTTCTACCTTTTTGCCATCGATATCTAATGTCCCCTGCTCTTCTCTGCTGATTTCTCAGCCACAACCAAGTTAAACCCATGACCCACTTTATCTACATTTGGGGACTTTTATGAAATTGTCAATTAGCATATTATAAAGGACTCTATTTACCCTGTTGGTAACTTTAAAACCTTGTTACGTGCTACAACATATTATATTTTACAGTAGTGAGTTATCATTTTCTGGAATTAAGGAATTTTCCTAAAATCTTATAAATCTATACTTCATTTTATCCTACAACAAGTTAGCAGGATATTAACTTTAATGAATTTTGAATCTCTAATTACTTTAGTTTCTTTGTCTTGTGAGACCATAATTTTTGCAGTTTTCCTTTATGCCCACACTGAGGTTTTTAGTAATGGCTACTTATTTCTTTACTATTTCCACTTTATTACTTGTGTCTTTAATGATGTTTTTGGCTCTCAGTTTATTTTCCTAAGTAATTATCATTTAATTCATTTAATCCTGTTGTTTTTAATCTTACGTTATTAATTTGTTTTGTTTAATTCATTTTAAGATTTTATAGCCCAAAGTAATCATTAAATGTACTATTTCATTTACTGAGTTATATTTTCTTCAATTTTCTTTATTGATGATTGTACACTATTTTCATTCTACTTTGATTTGTTGTTTGTGACCCCATAATAATTTTTCCAAAATTTCTGGGGAATTATTTGTTTTTGGCTGGGGGGTTGTTTGTATTTTTTGTCCTCTTTGAGATAAGAAGGAGGTCTGAATTTTCTATATTATCTTCTGTATCCTAATGTTGATATTGAGCATAGGCTGGGGAGAAGGGAATGATACAAGGAGAGACTGCTGGAATTCTATGTAGTTTTTCTTAGCATAACTTATTTTTTTCATCTGCAACAAAATCTTGCTGTGGATCTTTATGAGGTAGTGTTAAGGCTAGCAGAACACCAGATAAGATTAAATTTCCAAATCTAGTTAGTCTGCTTTAAGTAGGAATGGGCATGATTGGAAATGAACAGGATGCTGATATTTGATGTGGTTTCATCTGTGTTGTACAATAGAAAATAATAAACTTCCAGGTACTCCTGAAGACTCTGGGCTTATAGAAATGGCCCTTCCTTGTTAAAGTCTAGGGACTAATGACACACAGGCATCTGTCTTTCAAGACAAATACACTTCCCCAGGATCTACCCCCATCTCTCTTTCTAGCTGCTCAATCTATAACCAGAGTTATGTTACAGCATACCCCAGCCATGCTCTTAGATGCTGAGCTACCTATGCAAGGGAAGGAAACATAACCTGAAAGAGTATAAAACCTAGCCAATATGTGCTGGCAGGAATCGACAGGGAGAGCAGGACATAATGTTAGATAAGGGAGAGTTTATCACCATAAGAATGTACTCCTGTGATATAGAAATGATCACTTTGACAAGCTCCCCAGTAGATAATGCTGAATGATTTTAGTTTGGCTCTTACAAGCTTGAAAACGGGGATATGCTTCATCAAATGAAGTAGAAATTGAGAATTTCCATAGCAGATGCTATAAGATGAATAAAAGGCAGAAATAATTAGGCTTGTTAAGGGAGACATGTTACATTATGCCAGCAGTCATTGAAGTCATAGGTACATAGAAAGCTAGCAGTCAACTATGTACCACAGGGTTTACCTTAAACACAATTTGCTAAACAAAGTAATAAGTAATATGTTGGTGAAGAGCACATGGTCATAATTGTGAAGGTTATTGTTGGCTGACACTAACTGCAAGTCATTATTTAAATAATCAGGGAATCTGATAGCAATGGGGATTATAGGATCCTGACATACTAGAGGCCAGATATTGATGTTTAACAATCAGAAACATGGTGCATAAAATTTTACAATGCACAGCAAGGTTAAAGTTGCAGCAGAGGTTCAAATAATTAATAGAAGGCATGCCTGGGAGTAAAATAGGTAGCCAAGATTGGGGATAATGCTCAATATATCTTATCAAAATTTACCCATGTAACAAAATTGCAAATTTACCCTCTGAAACTAAAATAAAAGTAATAAAAGAAAAAGTCAAGGATAAATGATCAAGAGTCTGAGATCTATTGCCTCAAAGAAAAAAATTATGTTCCTTTCCCAGTTTCCATTCCTGAGATAGTCTTTAGACCCCACATCCATTGACTGAAGAAGAGGTCAAATCCCCACAGAAAATATAAATGGTAATGACTTCCTCAGTGTTTTCCCAAATTCACCATTTTGCATTGGTGAAGGTAACTGAATAATAGAGAAGTGGGGGTTGGAGGGGGCAGGGGGCTACAACTCTCAGGGTTTGGGATAAAAGTCTGAATTGACATTAAAGCTTTTTCACTGCTCCATCACAACTCCACTCTTAGAGGGACCGACCATATGGGCACCAGGTAGTGAAATAGGATATTGTACTTAGTCCATAAATAGTGAGCGTGCTGTTGGGCCTTGGTAGAGACAAACCATCTGAGCACAAAATGACCATGTGGCTACAGCTGCCTATTAGGAACTGGAAGTATCAGACTTACTGTATTTAAAGTTTAAATGAAGCCAGCATTAATCCATTGTAAAATGGAAGTGCTGTTTCCTTGATTGCTTATGAGGAGAGTCAGAAAATAAAAATAAAGTGCAGGAGCAGGTAGCCCAGACAACTATTGATGC
The DNA here is from genome assembly GCF_000951035.1 of Colobus angolensis palliatus. Taxonomy (NCBI): domain Eukaryota; kingdom Metazoa; phylum Chordata; class Mammalia; order Primates; family Cercopithecidae; genus Colobus; species Colobus angolensis. The sequence continues at coordinate 2,440,167 of NW_012116055.1, forward strand.
CCCTCTTAACTTAGATTTATAGATGCATTGGAGCTGAGGGATTCCATTGTGAACAGATGATGGAGAAACAAGATCAGACTTTGTTCATGAATGGGTAGGCTTGGTATTTTGCTGCATGTCAAATAATCTGAAGACCAGTTCAAGGATAAACCTAAAAGCCTAACAGACAAGAGTGAAGAGAACCTGTCCTGACGGAAAGAACATCTACATTTTGTAACAAGAAAAATGTGTGTGTGTGTGTGTGTGTGTGTGTGTGTCATGAGTAATGGCAAATGACTTGGCTGGTTGATCACATCAGGATGGGAAAAGACTGCAATTATGGGGTAAAGAATATCAGGAGTCACATGGCTTTGCTGCATGTCAAATAATCTGAAGACCAGTTCAAGGATAAACCTAAAAGCCTAACAGACAAGAGTGAAGAGAACCTGTCCTGACGGAAAGAAC
>NW_012116055.1:2440660-2455552 GCF_000951035.1 Colobus angolensis palliatus
GAACATCTACATTTTGTAACAAGAAAAATGTGTGTGTGTGTGTGTGTGTGTGTGTGTGTGTCATGAGTAATGGCAAATGACTTGGCTGGTTGATCACATCAGGAAGGGAAAAGACTGCAATTATGGGGTAAAGAATATCAGGAGTCACATGGCTTATTCTTCAAAATTGTAATTGTAGATTTACTTAGTCCAGTAAAAACAGAATAATGAACATTATTTACAATACTTATATTTCAGGTGTTCTTCTATAATTGTAAAAGGTATACCTTTTATACATGACATTTATGATACTTTATGAAAGCCTGACACTCTGGTTTGAGTATTTATTTCCTTACTCTATTATCATGCTCAGTCTTTGATTTAAATAATTCTAGCAGTTGGGTAAAAAACAAAACAAAACAAAACCAACCCTCATTTGTCAATATAGTCTGCCATATATTTCCCCTTTAAAACTATTTATAATACAATATTTTATTTTGGAAGCTTGTGAGTATAGGCTATGTTGAAAGAGATGTGTGAATGTAATTATAGTTTATTATTTACAATGACACAAAATTACTGGAACTGGTTTGGCAGTTTGTCTACATTTTTTAAATCTAAAGGGAAGTTTTAGAGCAGGACAATTTTTGAGATGGGTTATTATTTCATCAACATTACTGCCATGTTTTTATTAGTCAATTATTATTTATTACAGAGTAGCTGCAGAAAAGATTGTATTTGATTAACATGGCATGCATATAGTATTCATAGCTGTATTTTGCTCTTTAAAATATGTACTACAACAACAAAAGATATGTTTCAAAGGGTTCCCAAAAATTATTATTAATGTTTACTGGGAATCAGACATAATACATCAGAGAGCTATGAGGCTTATTTTAATAGAAGTAGGTTTTGAAGAACAACATTGGGTGAATTTGAGGAGAGGAGAATTATGTTAGTATACTAAAAGTATCACACAGCAGAACTGATTTTTCCCGTGGTTTTAATATGATATTTATAAACCTTGTTAAAAAAATTCTGTCTTTCTATTTAGGATTACAATTACCTTAGCATTTTGCTTCATTGTGGTCAATTAACACTGCTTTTATTTGTCATCCCCTTTCCCTTCATGTGGAGCAGTAACACACACTCTGATTTATGATTCTGCAGGAATTCAGGTGTCTGTTGGGCCGAATCTTTAAAACAAATTGTTGCGTGAAACCTCAAGTTAAATAAGGCTCATTTAAAAGTATAGGTAATATCTGTTCCTTTTACAGAATGATGAAAATTACATTCGTAAAACTAGGCTGGCATAATGTGTATAGTGTTGTCGGATCTGGAGGGTGAGAAGATTCATTCTGTATAACAGAGAAAAGGCTGTGATGTTCTGTTTGCTTACATTTGATACTTTATAAGAAAATGTAAGTACATTTTTTAGTATAAAGAAACGTCCAAAGAGGTTAATTTACTCCAGTTTACAAAGTACTTCCTTTTTTTTGGTATTCTTTTTTCTAGGAGTAATTATCAGGTACTTTTAACACAATGAGAAATCTACTGTGGAGTGGACGAGTGGTCGGAGAGGGGCAGTAATTAATAAGCAATAACTGAGTGTATATATTTAAAATATAATTAGTTTTCAAATTTCATAGAAAAGAATACTTAGGTATAATTTTTTTTCATTAGGAAGCAGTTACAGTAGCAAACATAGAATTTACATTGTTCAATTAAAAATTCATTTTGAGATGTATCTGTGACTTTTGATAGATAAAAAATATTTATAAAAGTGTGTTGGTCAAATGTACTGACAATCTTCTGGTATTGGTATTCATTATTGCTAAATACAGGCTGATGAAATGAACAAAATTAAAAAAATTAAATAGAGTCTAAAATTCTACTGAAAAGTTATACCATGGTCTTTAAAAACTTACATGAAAAGGAAATTTTAAATATACAGATAAAATTCTAAGTTGTAACTAGAATTCATGGCATATTAAAATTGAATAAGTTGAAACGTAAATGTTGATTAGCACTATACAGAAAATATTTCTCTTTGTAAATACAGGCAGAAAATGAGCACACTTATAAATGAATATATAAATATAAATAGTGATGATAGAATCTTCATTATTGCTAGATATCCTTTACTCTTCATCTTAATTAAAATACTTAATATTAAATATCTATACATGTAGGACTATGTTACTTACGTTTCTGTGTGTATAAGAAATTTCATTAATTTGTGGAATATGTAGAATATATATGTGCATATGAATATTACATACTACTTTACACACAGACCATACACACATACACACACACACATATACACATACACACAGTTGACTGTTGAACAACATGGGTTTGAAATGAAAACTACATTGTACCACTTACACACGGGTTTGTTTCAGTAAGGAGAGCATTCCTGCCTCTCCTGCCTCCCATCTACCTTCGCCACCTTTTTTGATTTCTGCCATTCCTGAGGCAGCAAGACCAATCAATCCCTTTTCTATTTCCATCTCCTCAGCCTATTCAATGTAAAGACAACTAAGATGAAGACTTTTATGATGATCCACTTTCACTTAACGGACACATTTTTTCTTTTTTTTCTAATGACATTTTCTTTTGTCTAGTTACCTTTATCGTAAAACAATAGCATATGATAAATATTACATAAAGAATGTTATTTGATATTAATATATATTTCCCTTATATATTAATATATAAATATTATTTTTACATTATAAATTTTAATTTAAAAGTTCATAATTCATTAATTATACATTAGTATATTAATATATAATAATATGAATATAATAATATGCTATCAGGTCAACAATAGACTACTAATAGTTAAGATTTTGGGGAGTCAAAATATATACAGCTTTTTAGTGGCACAAGGGGTCAATACCACTAACCCCAGTGTTGTTTAAGGTTCAGCTACATTTAGAAATCTAAAAACGTTTGTCATACAGAATGCAGACAAATTTATAATGTTCGCTGCTCATAGCACTTTATTATATATTTCTACTGCAAATATTGCTATGTAAGAAGAATATACCAACATGCAGCCGTTCAATTATTCATGTGTATTTGCATTGTTTCCAGCTTAGGGCTGATATAAATAATGTTACCATAGACCAGGTGTGGTGGTTCATGCCTGTAATCCCAGCACTTTGGGAGATGGAGGCTGGCAGATCACTTGAGGTCAGGAGTTCAAGATCAGCCTGGCCAACATGGCAAAAACCCGTTTCTATGAAAAGTACAAAAGATAGCCAGGCGTGGTCGCATATGCCTGTAATTCCCGCTACTTGGAAGGCTGAGGCAGGAGAATTCCTTGAACCTGGGAGGCAGAGGTTGCAGTGATCTGAAATCGTGCCACTGCAGTCCAGCCTGGGAGACTCGGAAGGCTAAAGCAGGAGAATTGCTTGAACCTGGGAGGCAGAGGTGGCAGTGATCTGAGACTGTGCCACTGCACTCCAACCTGGGAGACAGAGCAAGACTGTCTCAAAAAAAAAAAAAGAAAAAAGAAAAAAAGTTACCATAAATGTTTAAAGATGTGTGTTAGTACGTAAAGGAACTCAAATTCAATATAACATACACACACACATATGAACGCATAGATTATGTTTACAATTTTCTTGTACCATTTTACAATTCTGTTAGGAGTAAATGAAGAGTTTTGTTAATCCATACCATTGCCATCCCTTGATATTGACAAACATTTTGGCCCTTCCTAATCAGGTAGGTGGAGATGGTTTCAAGTTATAGTTTTAATATGCATTCACAATTATCCATGACCCCAAGGCCTATACATTGAAAGGCAATTTGGATATTTCTCTTTTGTAAATTGTTTGTTAAGATTTTTTACTATAATTTTTTGAGAGATCTTCTAAAAATATTTTATTTACAAAATAATCTTTAATATTATAAATATATTCCATTTTATGTGTGAACATGGGTGTAGGTAAAGTGTAATTATATATTGTGATTGCATAGTTTAATTTTATACTCATTCATGAATGTCTAATGATGAACAAAAGTGCTCAATTTTAATATTGTTGAATTTTCAATGTTTTATTTGTACTCAATGGTATTTGTCTGTTGTTAGAGGAATTATTGACAGAGGAGTAATTCTCTAAATGAAATTGTTAAGATTTTCTTCTAAGATGTATTATTCAACTAAGATTTATCTTCTAAAACATTTATAAATTTTGTTTTTAACACACAGGTCTACAATTAAATTATAATTTATTTTTAATTATGTATTGAGATAGATCTCTTTCATTTTGTTGTTTTACATATGGATGCCTTTCTCAATATTAATTATTTAAAACAAGTTTGTTTCATGAATCTCAAATTCAAAAACTAAGGCAAATGAAATATGCTCAAACACTTTGGTTTGTTTTAGGCTTTCCGTATGAAACTGTCTAAAACCCAGGAACAAATGAACATCTAAAAAATAATAAGATTGGTAGAAACCGGCAGTGTCTGGTGCGTGGTAGGCTAGTCCACAAGAGGACATCAGCCACCGATGGATCTGAGGGTACATGCCAAGGCTGTGACCTAACCCAGAGATGATAAATATTTGTTACTGCAGCATTACTGCCAACATTTAGACCAAGACTTCTCTCTGAGCCAGTCTTGTAGTCCTGACCAGATCATAATTTCCTTACAGAGTGAGGAAAGAGAGGAGCAAGAGAAAATCCTAGCAGATCCTGAGAAAGAAAATAGGCAGTTTATCACTGTTCTGTATTATACGCTATTGGAGATGTCTTGATATTAATGTTTTGAATTTAATTTGACTAGATGCACTGCCATTGGCATGAGCGCATACATGGATGCTACCACCCTGTGCCTTCCAATCCCAGTCAACACATGTGCATGCTGCCATAGCTGCTGGCACACGCAAGCTAGCATGGACCCTGTTGCCACCTCCTTCTCTATGAAGTGCTTTGGCTGGCACCCCCACTGGAGTATTGGGACCAGTGGACCAGGAACATCTTGACCCTTCCAGTGCAGCAAGTTCTTAAATTCAAGGGTCCAGAGGACAAAGCTGGGGACCTCGTGCCAGTCCCCCAGAGCTAGAACATGCAACTTAGAGTTGAGCCTTGGCCCTCTGAAATTTTTCAGAACATACAAGTTAACAGAGTCCACATTATACCACAACTAAACAACCAAAGATTGAAAGAAAATAAAAGCAAAAATCCCCATCCAAAGGACAGCAGCTTCAAAGACAGAAGGAACATCAGCCCACACAGAAAAGACAGAACTAGCACAAGCACTCTGGGAACTCAAAAAGCCAGATCTTCCTACCTCCAAACAACCATACTAGTTCCTCAGCAATGTTTCTTAAACCAGGCAGTAATGACTGAAATGAGACACCTAGAATTGAGAATATGGGCAGGAATGAAGATTATTGAGGGAGAAAGTCAAAAGCCAATCCAACCAATGTAAACATTAGAGGAGCTGAAAGACACAATGGCCATTTTAAGCAAGAAGCAAATTGAACTGATAAAGCTGACAAACACACTACAAGAATTTCATAATACAATTGCAAGTATTAACAACAGAATACAGAAAGCTGAGCAAGCAATCTCAGAGCTCAGAGACTGGTTCTCTGAATTAACTCAGTCAGACAAAAATAAAGAAAAAATGGTAAAAAAGAATGAACAAAACCTCTGAGAAATGTGAGATTATGTAAAGAGACCAAAGCTCTGGCTCATTGGTATTGCTGAAAAAGGGGGAGCAAGCAAACCATTTGGAAATTTTTGAGGAAAACCTTTGAGGAGATTGTCCATGAAAATTTCACCAACTTCACTAGAGAGGCCAACATTCAATTTCAGGAAATGCACAGAGCCCCTGTGAGATATTATATAAGCCAACCATCATTAAGACACATAGTCAATGGATTCTCCAAGGTCAACATGAAAGCAAAAATAATAAAGTCAGCTGGAGAAGGGGCAGGTCAATTCAAAGGGAACCCCATTAGGCTAACAGTGGATCTTTCAGCAGAAACCCTACAAGCCAGAAAAAGCTGGGGACATGTATTCAATATTCTTAAATAAAAGAAACCAATAATTTCATATCCAGCCAAAAAAAAAAAAAAAAAGGACTTCATTAGTGAAAGAGAGTTAAGGAGTTAAGATCCTATTCAGACAAGTAAATGCAAAGAGAATTTATTACTACCAGACTTGCTTTAGGAGAGGTCAGTTAGGGAGTGCTAAATATGGAAACAGACCATTACTGGCCACCACCAAAACATACTTAAGTACACAGACCATTGACACTATAAAGCAATCACACAATTAAGCCTGCATAATATTCAGCTACCAGCACAATGACAGGATCAAATCTGCACATATCATTATTAACCTTGAATGTAAATGGGCTACATGCCCTAATTAAAAGGCACAGAGTGGTCTAGTTAAATAAAGATGCAAGAACAAACTGTATGCTATTTTCCAGGGATCCATCTCACACGTAATGATACCCATAGGCTCAAAGTAAAGGGAAGGAGAAAATCTACCAAGGAAACAGAAAACAGACAAACAAAAAGCAGGAATTGCTATTCTAATTAAAGACAAAAAGGAATTCAAACCAACAGAGATCACAAAAGACAAAGAAGGACATTACAAAATGATAAAAGGTTCAATTCAACAAGAAGATTTAATTATCCTAAGCATGTATGCACCCATCACGAGGGCACTCAGATTCATAAGTTCTCAGAGCCCTATAAAGAGACTTAGATAACCGCACAATCATAGTGGGGGACTTCAATACTCTACTGGCAGTATTAGAAAGATCACTGAGGCAAAACCTAACACAGGTATTTGGGAACTGAACTCACACTTGACCAGATGAACCTAATAGAAATTTACAGAACTGCACTCAAAGACAACAGAATGTACATCCTTCTCATTTGCACATGGCACGTACTCTAAAATTGACCACACAATTGACCATGACACTTCTCAGCAAATTCAGAAAACAACACAAAATTATACTATGTTCTCAGACCACAGTACAATAAAAATAGAAACAAATACTAAGAAGATTGCACAAAACTATATAATTATAAGGAAATTAAACAGCCTGCTCCTGAATGACTTCTGAGTTAACAATAAAATTAAGGCAGAAATCAAGAAATTCCTTGGATCTAATAGAAACAAAGATACAATATACCAGAATCTCTGGGACACAGCTAAAGCACTGTAAAGAGGGAACTTTATAGTGCTAAATATCCACATCAAAAAGTTAAAAAGATCTCAAATTAACAACCTAACATCACACATTGAAGAACTAGAAAAAACAAGAGCAAACCAACCCCAAAGCTTGCAGATGACAAGAAATAACCAAAATCTTAGCTGAGTGAAATGAAATCCAGTTGCAAAAAAATCACAAAAAGATCAATGAAACAGAAGATGGTTATTTGAAAGAATAATACAATTGATAAGATTGATAGACCACTAACTAGACTGATACAGAAAAAAAGAGAGAAGATCCAAATAAACAATCAGAAATGTCAAAGGGAACATTATCACCAAGCCCACAGAAATACAAAAAAAACCCTCAGAAACTATTATGAACACCTCTATGCACACAAACTGGAAAACTTAGAAGAAATTGATAAATTAGTGGACACATCCACTTATCAATATTGAAACAGGAAGAAATTAAAACATTGAACAGACCAATAAATGAGTGCCAAATTGAATTATTAATAAAAAGCCTACCAACCAGAAATAGCCCAGTACCAGATAAAGGACTCCTCCCTAGCTCATTCTATGAGACCAGCATTATTCTGATATCAAAACCTGGCAAACACACACACACACACACACACACACACACACACACACACACACACACAAATCCTCAGGACAGTATCCTTGATGAACATATATACAAAAATCCTCAACAAAACACCAGCAAACTAAATTCAGCAGCTCATCAAACTTCTAATTCACCACAATCAAGTGGGCTTTGAAAATTTGGTTAAACACATGCAAATCAATAAATGTGATTCAGCACCTAAACAGAAGGAAAAACAAAAATCACATGATCATCTCAATAGATGCAGAAAAGGCTTTCACTAAAATTCAGCATCCCTTCATGTTAAAAAACCCACAACAAAGCAGGCATTGAAGGAACATACCTCATAGGTTTCTCTCTATGAGAAACCTACATCCAGCATCATCCTGAATGGGCAAAGGCTTGAACCATTCCCCTTGAGACTGGAACAAGACAAGGATGCCCACTCGCAACACTCTTATTCAATATAGTGCTGAAAGTCCTAGCCAGAGAAATCGGACAAGAGAAAGAAATGAAAGGCATCTAAATAGGAAGAGACAAAGTCAAACTATCTCTGTTTGCAGATGATAAGATTTTATACTTAAAAAACTCCACAGTCTCTGCACCAAAGCTCCTTGATCTGATGAAAAACTTCAGCAAGGTTTCAGGATTAGAAACTCAATTCACAAAAATCAGTAGTGTATTTATATACCAACAATGCCCAAGCTCAGTTCCATATCAAGAATGCCATCACATTCACAATAGACACACAAAAAATAAATTCCTAGGAACACCGCTAAACAGGGAGGTGAAAGGTGTCTACAAAAAGAATGACAAAGCACTGCTGAAAGAAATCTGAGATGACAAATGAATGGAAGAACATTCCATGCTCATGGATAGGAAGAATTAATATTGTTAAAATGACCATACTACCCAAAGAAATGTACAGATTCAATGACATTTATATCAAACTACCAATGACATTCTTCACAGAATTGGAAAAAAACTATGCTAAAATGTTTATGGAATTAAAAGAGGGGTTGAATATTCAAGGCAATCCTAAGCAAAAAGAAGAATAGTGCAGTCATTACATAACTCAACACCAAACAAACTACAAGGCTACACTTAACAAAAAAGCATGATACCAGGATAAAAACAGACACATGACCAACGGAACAGAATACAGAGCCCAGAAATAAAGCTGCACACTAACAATCATCTGATCTTTGACAAACTCTACAAAAACAAGCAATGGGAAAGGACTCAATTCAATAAATGGTGCTAGAAAAACAGGCTAACCATATGCAGATGATTGAAACTGATGTAAATAATATCAAAACTTCTTAATATCACATACAAAAAGCAATGCAAGAGAGATTAAATTCTTAAGTATAAAACCAAAAATTATAAAAATATCCGAAGAAAACCTAGGAAATGCCATACTGGACATAAGTCTTGGCAAAAATTTCTTGATGAAGATGCCAAAAGCAATTGCAACAAAAACAAAAATTGACAAATGGACCTAATTAAATTAAAGGGTTTCTACATAGCGAAAGAAACTATCAACAGAATAAACAGACAGCACACAGAATGGAAGAAAATATTTGCAAACTGTGCATCTGACAAAGGTCTAATATCAAAAATCTGTATGTAACTTAAACAAATTTACAAGCAAAAAACAATTATAAAGGATATGAACAGACACTTTCCAACAGAAGACATACATGCAGTAAACAAATATATGAAAAAAAGATCAATATAAGTATTCATTAGAGAAATGCAAATCAAAATAACAATGGGATACCATCTCACACCAGTCAGAATGGCTATTATTAAAAAGTCAAAAAATAATAGATGCTGGCAATATTGCAGGAAAAAGGGAATGCTAACATATTGCTGGTGAGAATGTAAACTTATTAGGAAAACTTGGAAAAGCAGTTTGGCAACTTCTCAAAGAACTTAAAATAGAACTTCCATTAGACCTAACAATTCCATTATTGGGTGTATACCCAAAGGAATATAAATTGTTTTACCATAAAGAATCATATCCAACTATGTTCATCACAGCACTGTTCACAATAGCAGAGACATGGAATCAACCTAAATGTCATTCAATGATTGGATTGAATGGATAAAGAAATTGTGGTACATGTATTTAATGGAATAAAATGCAGCCATAAAAAAGAAAGAGATCATGTCTTTTGCAGCAACATGGATGGAGCCGGAAGCCATAAACCTAAGCAAATGAATGCAAGAATGGAAAAGCAAATATTGCATATTCTCACTTATAAAAGGAAGCTAAATATTAAGCACACACGGAAGGGAACAATAGATTCCGGAGTGTACTTGAGAGTGGAGGGTGAGAGGAAGGTGGGGATTCAAAAACTACCTATTGGGTACCATGCTTATTCCCTGAGTAATGAAATTCTCTTTATACCCAACTCCCGTAACTCACAATTTATCTGTATTACAAACCTCCACAGGTACCACTGAAACTTAAGTAAAATTAAAAAAAAAAAAAGTTTGGGCCAATAATGTAATAAAAGTTTTTTGACCTTCAGAAGAACCCAGTGAATATTCAGTTTCAACAATATCTTGCTTGAGCATACTAACTGGTTATTTTTCTAGGCTTAACTTACTTAAAATGAAAAGTCTCAGTTAGTTAATTATGAATAAAGCAATAAACATTTTGTTTTCTGCAGGATCTGTCCCGCAGACCCTGACCCAGCAACGGATGAGAGATGTACACTGACAGCTATTTTGCCTGTCAGCATGGCTAAGGGGCTCCACTGCCTGAGTTTGCAGCATAGGCCTCAGTAAGCCGGCAAAGTTCACATTTATTTAGTACAGATTAAATGACAAAGGCTTTGAGTCAACACACATGGGTAATTAAACTTGTTGTCCTCCCCTAGACATAGTCATCCTGCCAGTGAATGATCAAAGTTTGGTCTTAGGAACACATGAGTAAAAAAGCTATTTAGATAAACTCCCTTACATTCTTTTGTATCTACCTTAAGCTATTAACTCAAAGTAAGAGGATTAGGCTGCCTTCAGCCAAATCTTTTACTGAAGCTATGCAAACCCCCTGACCGTCAAAGTAGGTTTGTGTCTATTTCCTATAACTATCTTTATAATTTTTCCTCTATAATTTTTCCCACCACCCTGACTGAACTCCCATAGTTTTCCCTAAAATATAAAATAAATAAATAAAAATAATGAGCCGAAAAAATGACATTAGTTTCAAAAGATTAAAAGTAAGGCTGATGTCCATCTGAAATTTTTTTGCTTTATTTTTATTTCAAGTTCTGGAGTACATGTGCAGGATGTGCAGGTTTGTTACATAGCTAAACGTGTGCCATGGTGATTTGCTGCACCTATCAAACATCAATTAGGTATTAAGCCCAGCATACATTAGCTGTTTTTCCTCATGTTATCCCTCACTCCACCCCAATCCCTGACAGACCCTCCCTGTGTTCATTCCCCTCCCTGTGTTCAAGCATTCTCATTGTTCAGCTCGCACTTATAAGTGAGAACATGTTGTTTCTGGTTTCCTGTTCCTGCATTAATTTGCTGAGGTTAAGGGCTTCCAGTTCCATCCATGTCACTGCAAAGAGCAAGATCTCATTCCTTTTTATGGCTGCATAGTATTCCACGGTGAATATATACATTTTTTTATCCAGTCTATTATTGATGGGCATTTGGCTTCATTCCATGTTATTACTATTGTAAATAGTGCTGCAACGAACATATGCTTGCATGTATCTTTGTAATAGAATGATTTATATTCCTTTGGGTATACACCCAGTAATGGGATTGCTGGGTCAAATGGTATTTCTGGTTCTAGATCTTTGAGGAATCAAAGATACTTTCTCCCACATTGTGGGAGAATCATACTTTCTCCCACAATGGTTGAACTGATTTACATTCCCACTAACAGTGCAAAAGCATTCTTATTTCTCTAAAACTTCTCCAGCATCTGTTGTTTCTTGACTTTTTAATAATTGCTACTCTGACTGATGTGAGATGGTATCTCATTGTGGTTTTGATTTGCATTTCTCTAATGATCAGTGATATTGAGCTTATTTTCCTATTTGTTGGCCATATGAATGTCTTCATTTGAGAAGTGTCTATTCATGTCCTTTGCCCACTCTTTAATGGGGTTGTTTTTTCTTGTAAATTTAAGTTCCTCATAGATTCTGGATATTAGACCTTTGTCACATGGATAGATTACAAAAAGTTTCTTCCACTCTGTAGGTTGCCTGTTTGTTCTGATGATAGTTTCTTTTGCTGCACAGAAGGTCTTTAGTTTAATAAGATCTCATTTGTCAATTTTTGCTTTTGTTGCATGAAATCTTTGCCTGTGCCTATGTCCTCCATGGTATTGCCTAGGGAGATTAAAGACAAATGTAAAACCCAAAACTATAAAAACCCTACAGGGACATCTGAATTTTCAAAGAAAAAATTGAAAACACAAACAATGGAATGCTGTACTTGAAGTTCTGCTCACCTAGAATTAAATACACTAAGTGTTCTTCACATCAGAAGACAAAATAAATCTATTTCCAGATAAACCATCATGGAATAAATTGCTTATAACCTCAAATTAAGACAGATTAAATTGAGTGCTTTACCCTGCCCTCTCCAAAAAACAGGATTCCAGGTAGAACCATGGTAATGCAGAAAGAAAGAGGAACAATGAAAATTGAATATGGCACTAAATGTATGTAAATATTTACTTACAAAAAATAATTGCAGTGCATCTTGGAAGTTAAATTATATGTAGATTTAAAACATGTAAAATATATGCAAAGTGGTGCTAAAACCTGGGGGAGGTAATAGCTATATATGTCTTAAGATTTACCATTAGAAAAAATAAACTTAATATTTGTATTATAGTGTACTAAGTAAAGAATGTATCTTTATATGATTTATCAAATAAAAATACATAAAATTATTTTAAAGACTTTTACATCTAATATTAAAGTAAAATGATAAATTAAAATGAAGTGTTTGATCAATCTAAAAGGAAGCCAACAAGGAGAAACAAAAGGAACATAAAATAGATATGTCATATGGACAGCAAATAGTGAGAAGTAGATATGAAACCAAATATATCACCAATCACATTACAACAATGTGAATTAGAAATTACAATATAAAAGTAATATTTCAAACTGGAAATTTAAAGTGTTGATTCCAAAAGATGACATTAAATACAAGGAAACAAAATATTTGGAAGTAAAATGATGGAAAAAGATAAACCACCGGCTGGGCACGGTGGCTCACGCCTGTAATCCCAGCACTTTGGGAGGCCGAGGTGGGTGGATCACGATGTCAGGAGTTCAAGACCAGCCTGACCAACATGATGAAACCCCGTCTCTACTAAAAATACAAGAATTAGCCAGGCCTGGTGGTGCGCACCTGTAATCCCAGCTGCTTGGGAGGCTGAGGCTGGAGAATCACTTGAATCTGGGAGGCGGAGGTTGCAGTGAGCCAAGATCAGGCCTCTGCACTCCAGCCTGGGCAACAGAACAAGACCCTGTCTCAAAAAAAAAAAAAAAAAAGATAAACCATATTTGATAAAGAATGTTGGTATAGCTATACTAATATTAGGTATAGTAGGCTGTAAGAGATGATGCATTACTTTTGGCATAAAGTGACATTTTATATTTTTGAGAGATCAATCTGCTATAAAGATATAACATGTCTAAATTGTATGCACCCAATGAATACGGAATCAAAACATACAAGATGACACTGGGGTATGCCACTATGATCCTCCTGCAAGCGTGGACTTTTGACCCCAATTTCTGCAAATGAATCTTCAACTACAAGCCCTTACATCTACTTCTTTTGCAGATGACCCTTCTCAGGTTATCCACATCCAATGACTGATCAATGAACATGAACAATTTTGGCTCTACTCAGGACTACTCTAAGTGATTACTATTATTCCTGAGTTTCCCTGAGGTTGGCTAAAGCTGTTGTTTAATGTACACTGCAGCTTAAATTCTTCTTCTGCCTAACTTTGCTTTGTTTATCTCCTTTTCACAGGTTTTGGTCCCAAGGACATAATTCAATCAACCTCCTTCATCTAAACCTTGTCTCAGAGTCTGAATCACAGAGAACCAAATTTACAACAATGTATAAGGCAACAGTTGGCAAAAATTAAAAGAGAATTTGGCATATCCACAGCAATAATAGAAGACTTCAACATACCACTTGCAATGACCAGAAACACAATTCAGTAGAAAATCAGTTTTCTAATGGAAAATTGTACCAACACAGAAAGCATACATATTATTTTTAAAGTATCTACAGTACTTTCCCCAAACTGATCATATGCTGCCTAATAAAGCAAATTTCATCTAATTTCCAATAATTTATAAAATCAAGACATGTTTTCAATTAAGTTACAATTAAACTAGCAATTGAAAAAAATTAATTATATTATTCCATAAATATAATCTGTGGGTCAAATAACAACAGAAATTAGAAAGGATTTTGAGATGCATAAATCTAAAACATTTAACATATTGGAATTTACCTTAAGTTAACTGTATAGGTTTGAATAGATTTGTTAGATTAGATGAAAAATAAAAATTACTAATAGAATTTTCTATCTTTATAAGCTAGACTATATCATAGCAATCAAACTCAAATAAATATAGAAGGGAGAAAATAATTTTTAAAAGTAAGAACAAAAATTAACAACACAGATAAATATGCAATAATAGAAAATAGCAAAGCCAAAGTTTACTTTGAAATATTAATAAAGTTATTAAGGCCTAATTAAAGTGAGAGGAAGATTAGGAAATAAAAACTTTCAATAGAGGAAGGGAAAGAAATAAAAACTTTCGATATCAGAAATAGAAAAAAGGATATTATTATAGAAATTAATGTTATTAAAAGATGGTAAAAGGATATTAGAAACAGCATTTAATAGGAATTTCACCTGTTAAGTGATATGAACAAATTGTTTCCATAACAGAACTTACAAAAATGGCCTAAGAAATAAATAAAAGTGAGATATTCTTGTATCTGCTAAAAAAATCATTTTCTAAAACAATTTCTCCCGAAATAGTTCAGACCCCACTAGTGATTTTTTTTTTTTTTTTTTTT
>NW_012116055.1:2455602-2464680 GCF_000951035.1 Colobus angolensis palliatus
TCCTGCCTCAGCCTCCCGAGTAGCTGGGACTACAGGCGCTCGCCACCACGCCCGGCTAATTTTTTGTATTTTTAGTAGAGATGGGGTTTCACCATGATCTCAATCTCCTGACCTCGTGATCCTCCCGCCTCAGCCTCCCAAAATGCTGGGATTACAGGCGTGAGCCACTGCGCCCAGCCCAGACCCCACTAGTGTTATATTAATCTATATAAACTCTACCAAGAAATAGAAAAATTTGGAATACTTCCCAACAGATTTTAATAGGCATAAAATATCTTGATATTTCAAAAAGTATTTGAATAGACAAAAGCCTATTCTCTTACACTAATTTATATATAAAAAGTCCAATAAATAAGTACCAAATTGAATACTATTTTGTATAAAAATAATACACCAAATCCAGTTTGAGTTTACCCAAGAGTTACAGGACTTATTTAACATTACAGTACCAATGTAATTTAGCTTATTAAAAGAAAATGAAGAGAAAAATCACACAATCATTTTTAAAAGCCAATTAATTATATCATAAAATTCAACACACATTCCTGATTAAGCAAAACAAACCTTACACATTTAAAAACCTTAACAAACTAGGAATATAATGGGGCTTCTCTTACATGATAATCAGTATCCACAGAAAAACTTACAACAGATATTTAATGGTGGACTGTTTACATATTAAGACTGGAAATGAAACAGAGAAATAAACTATCACCATTTCTATTCCCATCCTACTGGAAGTCCTGGATACTTAAATAAGTTAAAACCAAAACAAAGAATGGATATAATGATTGAAAGAGAAAAAAATTGACCTGTCGATATTTACATATGACATTTTGTGTATTTTGAACATCCAAAAAGATTACAGACAACAATTATAATTAGTAAGTTAATTTAGTGAAATTACTGAATATGAAGTAAAATGTACTCATAAATATGCAACTGCAAGTTCATTCAAAAGAAGGCAATGTATAATCCCCTGGTAAGTACAGACCCTCACAGGCAAGATGTCCATAGTGGGAGGAGGTTGTGGAGCAAACAAGGACAAATGACCACAAGGCACACACTGAAAGCCAGGAATAACAATTGTTGGGAAAATGTTTTAGTGAGAAAAGCAGTAGTAGGTGCTTGGTTTAATCTGTCCTCAATACACACTGATGAGATAATCAAGGATAATTGCAGGTTGGACATCAGATTTCCAAAGAGTGAAACTCATCCTTAGGCTGTAAAGCTTACAGTATGCATGATTAGGACGCACTTGGCTTATAGGATCCAAGACTTGGTTACCGAAGGCTAAAATTATATGACATTGTAGACTCTCACCTTCTGCTCTGCTCAACTAATTTGGCAAACACTGATTGAGAATCATCCTTGTGCCTGGTATAAATGGGGATTCAATTTTTTTTTTTTTTTTTTTGACGGACTTTTGCTCGTCTCCCAGGCTGGAGTGCAATGGCGCAATCTCGGCTCACTGCAACCACCGTCTCCCGGGTTCAAGCGATTCTCCTGCCTCAGCCTCCCAAGTAGCCACACCTGGCTAATTTTTGTATTTTTAGTGGAGATAGGGTTTCACCATGTTGACCAGGCTGGTCTCGAACTCCTGACTTCAGGTGATCCACCCTCCTTCAGCCTCCCAAAGTGCTGGGATTATAGGCATGAGCCACTATGCCTGGCCCAGGGATTAGAATTTAAACTCGTGATATTACAGAAAAAACATGAGACCCAGTCCTGTTCTACAACTTCAGAATTCATGGTTGAGGAAGTGGCGGTCGCTCATCTGTCACTATTAGGGAACTGAAGTCCAAGTCTTGCAGCTTTCTCTATATCGTGAGCCAGTGGCACCCAGCCTTTACTTGTCACCTCTGCATTAGACCAGGATTCACTGACTTATGCATTTGGTTGCATCTGTGCTTTAGGATGCAGGTATCATTTCTGAAATGGTCTTGCTCTGAAGGTGGCAAAAGTGCAATGGATTAGTTTTGAACATGTTAAGTCTCAACTCCAGATATGATTTAAAATCCAAATTAAGGGCACCCAAAAATGTGGTAGGACGAAGAACATCTTAAAGTCCAGATAAGCATCCAGGAGACGTGTCAGTGTACTACATCATACGTTGAGGCACTGGGATGTGGAGTCAGTCTCATTCTTCAGGATGAAAGATAATGATAGTAGAGCTATCCAAAATTACAGAAAAGGTCTAGGATACTAGTCAGATAACTAAAGTAGATATTTGGGAATAAACAGTAAGACCAAATATTAATTTGCAAGCTTATTTTCTGTCAAGGAATTTAAAATGGTAAACAAATTGAATTATTTGAAATAAAATTATTCCTTTGAATAGAATTAAAATGTGGAAGGATTTGCTGTTGAGACACATAAAGTGAGGTTTGGTCTACCTGAGTACCTATAAATTCCGGAACTAATTTACAGAAACCGAAAAGATAGTTTGGTTGAAAGAGAAGAACTGAGTATTCTCATTAGAAACGCAAAGATGGTGTGACTCTCAAGATTCCGCCTTGACTTTGTCATATGAGTCACTATGCCTTCAGGCTGTGCCTACCTGGGTTATTTCACCTTAAAAAGATCTAAATTATTCAGCCTAGTAAATTATGAAAAAATAACTAATGACCAGTAAATTATGTAAGATATAATTTCATCATTTATCTAAAACTGGGTATTACACACACACACACCATTAGTGAGATAAACCATCTAAATATTTCCCTGAGTTACATTAAACATGTGCTTACTTTATGATATCCATGTAGTAATTAAAATCAAATTTCTAAAATTGTATGGTATTATATTATTTGTATTTAATGATTACATTAGATTAAAAATGTGGAGACTTAAATCCAAATTCTTAATTGTGACTGCAATTAGATTAAAGGCTATTGGGAAAGATGTATTTCCCATCATAAATTTAGTGGTATTTCTTATTTTAGATAGATGATGCATGTATAATTAAATGATCATTAAATTCTAAGCTTAGGAAGCAGAAATACCCTCATTAAGTTACTGTTAATGGCCTGTTATTTTTTACTAAGGAGCTCTATTTGGAAAACATCACAGATATTTTTACTATCATCAGAGGACACTTACAAACAAGTACCTAAATAAGGATGAGTACCACACCAAAGTTAAAGTATTGATATAGCCTCTCCTTTTTGTGAGAGTATAAAATATCAGCTTAAAAGAGAGAACTGCAATTATTGATTTATCTCCAAGGAGAAGTATTTAAGCTTATGTTCCTTGTTTCATGCACAAATTCTTAAAAGTCTGAATTCTGCAATTTATAGCTTCAGAAGAAAACAGAAAATCAACACACAATAACAAGTGCAACTTTTTATTATTATTAATAAGTTGCCTATTTCTTCAGGCAGGCAAGACTCTTCAATATTATTAGTCTGACTGAGCTGCTGATCCTGTTACTCACTGCTGATCATTATTTTATTTTATTTGGTAAATGTCTATGACAGTTTTATTGCAGGCTGAAAGCAGAATTGATCCTAGCGCTAGTTTACTTAGACTATCTTTCCAAAGGATACAGACATTCCCCATGAAGGAGAACTTAAGAGAAATCAAATTAAGAACAATTTTATTTCAATCTAAAACTCTCGTTCCTGAAACTTCTCTCATTATATAAGTAGGGTATTCATTAAAAAAAGAAAAATTTTTAGAGTAAAAATTTTATTAATCATCGAATTTTTCACTTATATAACTTCAAAATGATTTTAAGTTCTCTCATTCTATTTTGAATTTCATGTTTAAAAACAAGTCCAAATGGTATGCAACACTGCATCCTGGGGGCATCATTGCACCTGCAGTAGGAATCTGTTAACTTCAATGTAGCTTTTAAAACTGCAGCAATTACAGTGTATCTGCACATTTACTAAAATAAGTTTCTTAAGGGTAGGGCTCACATTCTTATCCTTATTTATTTTATATGAAATAGGATGTATGCTTACATTGTTGCAGGTGCTATATTAGTAATTAAATATACATATGACAATATCTATGGTCTCAAAGGCAAATGAACAGTCATTTGTCAACATCGGTGAAAAGTCTTTTAGTAGACACATGAATAGTGTGCTGGAGAAGCACGTTTAAGCATGTTACCAAGAACGGAAAGGCAAAGAGCAGCTGTCTTAGGAGGATGGTGGTGGCTTCATTGAGACTAAACACATATATAGGAGTTTGTCAAGTGAAGATCACTGTTTCCACTCAAGAGTTGAGGTAACAGCCTGAGTGAAGCCCTGAGACCTGGGAAATCATAAAAGTAAGAAAGCTACTGATGTAATTCTGTGCAGGAACTAAGTTAATGATAATGGAAGTGCAATGAAGGGATTGGATTAAAGAGACCTTAAGACTTAAGAATGACATAATTTAGTGACTGGAGGTAGGGGATTAGTCAAAGGTAGTAGCCAATGATAGTTCAGTTTTAAGACTAAGCAACTGGCCAGATGAAGTATCATTTTGGAAATAAATATGAGAAAGAAGATGATGTGATCAGTTTGGTAACACTTACAGGTTATCATTTAATAAGCACCTTGGGCCAGAAGTTCAAGCATGGCATCCAAGCTAAAGGTAGATGCAAGTAGTATATTTGCATATAGATAGGGATCTATACAATAAAGCAGTAAACAAATGGAGAGTAATGGAAAGAAATCTAAAAAGGTACACCTAAAAACACTAGGCATTAGGATATGGAAAAAGAGCTGCTGCCATAAATACTTCTCAAAAGCAAAGTAGGAATGGATTCTAGTAAAGCAGAAAATAGAAAATGGAGTCTCAAGAAGGGATGGTCAGTCACAATTCTGAAGGCAACAAGAGGCATACAATATTTGATAATTTGGAGATAATTTAATAAAATAGTAACTCACAAAGGTGTGGGCAATATGCAGAAAAATAGAAGGCATAGTGCAGTAGTATCCCCTAATAGGGTGTGTGGGGGTACCATTAAGGCACACACACCCTGTGACTTAAGGGGCAAACTGGAGAGGGGCCACTTGACAGAGTCTCTGTGACTCTGACTCATTCTCCTCCCTCCCGCAAGTCTTCTGCCCACACACCCTACCAACGAAACCCAATTAGAAGGTAGAAGGCAAGAAAAGAATCCATATCATTTATCCTCTTCTAGCACATAGCAGAATGGAAGGATATTATGTGAACTGTGAGGTGTAAACAGAACATAAGAGTCATCAAAGCAGAATGCCACAGATATAGGAGAGAATTTTAGAAAACACTTTCAGGACATAGTTACTAGATTACCATTAGTAACCTTTATGAGATTTATTAATAAGTGAGTATAGATAATTTTGTCTTAGTTAATACATTCTAGAAAAGCCTATTCAATAAATTTAAAATTACATAATTATTAAAATATCAAGAGAGGTGACAAATGGAAGCAAGCTGAACATTGATAGGTATACTTTCCTTCTTCATTATTATCAAAAGATGGATATAAACAAAGAAATAAAATACAGTCACACCCCTCATAAGGATGTTTTGGTCAAAAAGGAACTACACATACAACATTGAGACTACGAGATTATAATGGGGCTGTCCTATATGAGGTGTGCCATTTATAATATTTCATGATGTACTTTTATTGTATCTTTTCTATGTGTAGATACACAAATATTACCATTGTGATACAATTGTCTACAGTATTCAGTACAGTAACATGCTGTATAGGTTTGTAGCCTAGAAGCAATAGGTTATATGATATAGCCTAGGTGTGCAGTAGCCTATACCATTTAAGTTTGTGTATGCACACGACAAAATCCTCTAATAACATATATCTCAGAACATATTTCCATTACTTGGTATGGCAGGATTGTGATACTTTTCATACAGAATGAATCAATGTAGTAGAGTTTTCTTTTTGTTTTTATGTTTCCTTTTAGTCACAGTATGTTAACAACAGGGAGATTGAGAGATTAAATAAAATTTAAAAACCTGGACAAAAAGTTTTTCTTACTTTACCATTCTGATTCTAATAACTAATAACTCTCAGCAAACTCAAAATACTGTGGAAAAAATGGGTGCTGGGGTGCCAATCCTCATACAGTCATAAATCCACGTACAACTTATAATTCTCCAAAAATCTAACTATTAATAGCCTACTGTTGACTGCAAGCCTTACAACATAAACAGTTAACACATATTTTGTATGCTACATGTATTATATACTGTATTCTGACAATAAAATAAGCTATAGAAAAAAGAAGTCACTAAAAAAATCATAAAGAAGAGAAAATATATTTACTATTCATTAAATAAAAGCGGATTATCCTAAAGGTCTTTACCCTCATTACTGTCATATTGAATAGGCCGAAGAGGAGGAAGAAGTGGAGTAGTTGGTCTTAGTGTCTCAAGCATGGCAGAAGCAGAAGAAAAATCATGTATAAGTGGACACATGCAGTTCACATCCACATTATTCAAGGGACAACTGTAAATCTTTTGTACCTTGCAGTTCCCCTTGACCTGCTGTCTGCTGTTGTCATTGATTCACACTGAGTGTGCATGATGGGTAACAGGATAAAATTACTAACGTATTTTGTAAATCCAATGTTCTCAAACTGACAAAGCTACAATTATGATAGAACACAGGATGACCGTATCAAAATTTAACAACCTTTCAACAATTTGGCTAAAAGTGGATTACCAATTCAGTTAAATAATCAGTTTTATCAAAATGTTAAAAGTAATAGTGTTTATTTTTTAAAATTTGTAAAAGTCAAATTTTGATAATGACAAATTATTAAAATTAAGATTTAAAAGTATATATCCTAATTTTTTTCGATAGAAAATTTAACTCCGTCTTGTTTGCTGATTGGTTTATTTTATGCCTAGTCACAGTGTTTGCTTAGGTCAGAAATTACATTGTGCTGAGCAAATAGGTCATTATCTCTATGAAAATAGAGATGGTAAAGTTCTGGTAAAGTGAGGGGTCCCATGTCTTTCTGGCTAAAACATATTTTAGTGATGAAAAGGCCAGGTTCATTATTTAATATAGAAAATATATTAAAAAAATAATGGAACAAAGACAAATATTACCAGGTCTAAGGCAAAATGACCAGGTGTGGTAGGAACAGAAAAATGAGATGTAATTCATCTCTCAGATAACTCTTTGCCAATCATTTTATCAATCATGCACTCCATCGTATATATTAAATACAAAATAAACAGAAACAATCAAGTTGAGTCATCCTTATTTCTGCCTTTTAGTATCTTAACACTTGGATTCTTGCACATATTTTGCTAATAATAATTTATG
Source organism: Colobus angolensis palliatus (assembly GCF_000951035.1). Classification (NCBI taxonomy): domain Eukaryota; kingdom Metazoa; phylum Chordata; class Mammalia; order Primates; family Cercopithecidae; genus Colobus; species Colobus angolensis. Next base: position 2,462,885 of record NW_012116055.1, read on the forward strand.
GCTGAGTAATTTGCATGGTTTAAAACAATGTTAATTATTATCTGTGATTGTAAATACAACTTCATATATGCAGTGACATTAAGCTTAATATAGTTTCTAATTCACTTGATTATCTGTAATAAATAATTTCAGATTGTTACATATTTCCAGTTCTGCTTTTCCATATCTGTATTAACACCTCTGTTCCTGTCAGTATATTTATAGCTATTTAACCTGCCTGGAAGTTAAAACACATTTTCCATTCTTATATGTCTCTGCTACTAAAGAAATCACATAATATAAACTCAAACATAAGTTTAATATTAAAATGCATGGAGTAAGATGCTAGTGATGTGACTTATAAATAAACAATTCCACAGGTAACCTTACGTGTTATGCTCTATTAAGCCTATGTAATTTGATTTGATTTGAAGTAAAACAACTGCTGTGGCACAGTTCATATGGAAAGAGGTGTTAGTTCATTTCTGGAACAACAGATGATTGCATTTTTTTTTTTTTTTTGGTCTTTAGAAACTCATATTTGAACGGACAATTGTAAACATCATCTATATACTTTTTTTCTTTTTAGACAGAGCCGAGCTCTGTTGCCCAGGCTGGAGTGCAGTGGGACAACCTCAGTGCAATCTCCAACTCCTGGTCTTAAGTGATTCTTGTGCCTCAGTCTCCTGAGTAGCTGGGATTACAGATGTGCACCACCATGCCCGGCTAATTTTTGTATTTTTTGTAGAGATAGGTTTTGCCGTGTTGGCCAGGCTGGTCTCAAACTCCTGACCTCAAGCAATCTGCCCACCTTGGCCTCCCAAAGTGCTGGGATTACAGGTGTGACCCACCGCCCCCTGTCTGTATACTTTTAACAAATAATCAACTTTACATTACCCTTGTCAGGCCCTGTATTTAAAAATGTATATGGGCTGGGAGCTGAAAATCACTGTGGAAAATTCCATAGGCCAGTTTAGTATTGCAAAATACTAACTGATTAAAATGTTATTCTATAATACGTATAAAAGAAAAAAGTAAAAACAATTTTAGGTCCAAAAACAAGATAAAAGGGAAAAGTTGAAGGGTGGGGTTGAAGCATTATGCTTTCTGGTGCTGCACATGTTGGTAGCAACAAATATGATACCGCAGTACCAAATGTGATTTCAAAATAAGACAGTAACAAGGCTCATTGCATGCATGTATGTCTAAATTGAGATTATTTGATTTTGAAAATACATTGAAAACCCCCCAAAAAATCCCTCTGTCGACCACTACCAAATCTACTGTGTATATGAGGCTGCAGGCCTAACAAAATACCTTACCTCATCATCAGGAGCCTTACCAGTTCATCTGTTGGATGGATCTATAAGATCCTTGTTATCACCATAGAAGCCTAGAATACAATCTAAGACCTTTAGGTTGATGGGAGTGCCAGGGGCTGGATGGAAGCAAATGCAAAACAACCAACGCGGAATGAAGACGACAAAAGGAAAGGGGAAAACAAAACAACACATCATCAAAGAACATAAATAATCCCTAGTCAAAATTCTAAAACTTGGAGACAAATAGAATATTAGGAAAGGCAAAAACATCAATTATAATATTAATTTACTTCAAATATTTATGAAGAAATATGTCCATAAAAATAGAATATTAAATGTTAAATATTATAACAAAGAGACACATGAAATGAGAACTGTTGCACATGAGACATTAGTACATTTGATATCCAGAAATTAAAATATAGAGAAAACTGACCAGGCATGGTGGCTCATGCCTACAATCTCAGCACTTTGGGAGGCCGAGGCAGGTGGATC
>NW_012116055.1:2464870-2471703 GCF_000951035.1 Colobus angolensis palliatus
TCCAGCCTAGGCAACAGAGACTCTGTCTCAAAAACAAAATAAAACAAAAATAAAAAAATCAAATACAGAAAAAACAGAGAGGTAGTCACAATTTTAGAATTCTAGAATATGACAAAATACAGACAAGATATGGTTGAAGAGATACTTGGTTAATTACAAAATAAATCTGAGTTTTTGAATAATAAATTAGATTCATACTACTTCTAATATAAAATAAATTAATGGAGAAGTGCTTAGTAAATATATATTTAGTAAATAGTAAATGAATAATAAATCCATTTCAGGTAGATTAAAGATCAAAGTGTGAAAGGCACAGAGATCAAAAAAGTCTGATAAATCTTGACATCAAATAAAAATATAGACAAAAGTAAAAAAAATTAGCACATGGAATAACAAGAGTGATATTCCGAATACAAACAAAATTCCTACACTGTATATTAAGTAGAAAAGGAAAACAAAGGAAAGTGAGCAAACTTTATGAAAAGGCATTTGATTTTTAAGTAGAAGAAATACTAAATGCCTACAGATATATAAGTAAGTGTCAGGTCCTCAGTATTAAGGAAGATTACTGTAACACAACAGTGGAAAGCCATTTTGCATGGATCTGCTTGGCAATATTAAAAGGTCTCACGGTATCTATGTAAAAGCTCCTCTGCTGGTTTGAAGTGTACTTTGGTACAGTCAATATGGAGACTGATTTTGAAATAGAGGTCAACAGTTTTATCCAAAATCTTTAGGGCCACATGTATTTCTAAACTTGGAAAGGCAATAAGATTAATATAATGCATATTATGTTGCAAATCTAGTGGCATATAGAGCAGCACCCTAAAACCACACACTTTATATTAATGAGTTAACTATATTTCTTTATTTTCCTCAGACAATTTGGGATTTCCAGTCATTTCTTTAATTCCTGAAAATCTTCATTCTCTATAGACAAAGACATAGATAGATGGAAAAATCCGGTTATAAATGTAAATAATAGGTAAGTAATAAGTGAAAGGAATGTCCAAGTACCAAGTAGCAAAGCTCCTTTTAAAGAGTCATCTATTAGATATTCATTCATTCCTCTCTCCTTTGATCTCCATATCATCTCTCTCTCAAGTAATTGAAAGAAAGATGTGTGAATGCTTATGAATGCCAATGTTCATGGGGCATGAGTTATGTGCGTGCATGCCTATTACCCATGTGATGGCTATCTATAATAATTTAAGACAGTTTTTTCTTGTTTATTTATACTGTGCTACCATGCATTTTCACATTTTACATTCAAAAGATCCAGGATGGCCAATTCTAGTGTCAGACTAACATGTAGGCTCTTTTACTAACTGGCCAGTCTGTTCACGTAAAATTACAACTCCAGTAGATACACATTGATGGGAGAGTAGAAAAGGAAAAACAGACCAAAGTGGAGAGTATTGGCTTCATTTCTATTATCTAAAAAATAACCAGCAAAACTAAGGATATTCATTTTTTGAAGAATTTAGCAGTACATCTTATTTTTCTTTTCACCTAGAGATCTAAGCTATACACTTTTTTTCTGTTAAGGTTTCATTTTTTATGATGACTTATATTAATTGAGAAACATATCATCTTAAATCAATTATTTCTCAGTCTTCTCAAGAAGAAATATTGTGACACATAAAAAGTTGAGACAAATGACACAAATAGTTTAAAACTAGACAAAAGCAATGAAGTGATCATTAGAGAAGTTACAGTTTCTCTCTTCTATCACTAGGATGTACACTCACTCGTGTTCTTACTTTTTACAGAAATCACACACATGCACACACAAAGTTCTTCACAAGTAGACTAAAAAAATTTGATGTCATCTTTTTAAATTTCTGAAGCTGCATGGTCCTCGAATTGAAAATATGCTTATTTGTATTAGCATTTATCTTAATTCACATGTACTAACATATTTCTTAGACTTTGCAAGAATTATCATAATCTCTTCAGAGACTTCATTAAATTCCTTTTCTGCAGAATTCTTGCTTCTCCCTCTCTTGAGATATATTTTAAATAAATATATTCTTTCATAGACCTGTTTTCTTCACAAATTTAGAATAACTTTGGACTCACTGTTAGAAACTTGTGGTGCACATCATTAGAAATTTTAAGACAAAAATAGACCTTATAAGAAAAAATTGAGAAAAAAAGTTAAAAGGAGTCTTAAAATTCAAGTCTTATACTTCATTAGTCTTATATTTGAATTTAGGTTTTTAAAACATGCACTTAGAAGCCTTGGAATTATATATCACAGAATTATACATGATTATACAATGGGATATATCTATGAAGATTTATCACTTCTGTTTTCTAAAAGAGTGAATAAAATTAAATATATTAGATCTGCAATTAGAATAAATCAGTATCTCTCAAACAAAAGCTAGTGAGGGTTAAAAAGTATGTGAAACATTTCACAAAGTTTATCTCACATTGTTATTTCTATTCTCATTGTTAATATTGTGACTCCATTGCCGTATGTAAATTGAAATCCACTTTTTTAATTAACAAAAGAAAGCCAACAAATGCTAGGTGTCAAGTACTTGTCACAGGTTATCTTTTGTTTTCTGAAAGAAATAGAGGTTTTTGGCATCTATTGCATATAAAGAAGTTTCAATAAGAACAACTGCGATTTGCGTACTTGGATTATTTTTATGGGATATGTCAACATTTCCAAAGTCTTATTTTCCTAAGTATGTCTATTTACAATGGGAATAGAGGATAAAGCTTTATATAACAGAAAGAAATATTGATCAAATATACGTGTGAGACATTTTCTGGAGAAAGCCTGATGTTTTCATAAGATAATGACTTCTGAGAGGGTAAAATAGGATAAAGAAGGTATACAGACACCAATTCATTTATCTACGTAAGCATACATACATCTATGCATCCATCTAATCATCTATCCATGCATCCCATCCATTCCTCCATCCATCTATCCATCCCTCATCCATCTATCCACCCAGCCATCCTTCCATCCATCCATCCATTACACAATTTCTGGAGCATAAAGTGGGTACATGACAGAAAAAAATAAGGAAGTAGTGTCTGATTTCTCATATACTTTTTGTCTAGAGAGTGGCCATACAGGAGAAAATATAAATATGCAATAATCTTTTATGGGAGACAAAAAAATTAAAGAACATAGAATAAGAAAAAACTTAATATTGGGAATAAAAGAAAGCTTTTCAGCATAAATGGCATCTGAGATGAGAATTTAAGAATCACTAGAAGCAGCCGGGTGCGGTGGCTCAAGCCTGTAATCCCAGCACTTTGGGAGGCCGAGACGGGCGGATCATGAGGTCAGGAGATCGAGACCATCCTGGCTAACACAGTGAAACCCTGTCTCCACTTAAAAAACTACAAAAAACTAGCTGGGCGAGGTGGCGGCGCCTGTAGTCCCAGTTACTCGGGAGGCTGAGGCAGGAGAATGGCGTAAACCCGGGAGGCAGAGCTTGCAGTGAGCTGACATCCGGCCACTGCACTCCAGCCTGGGCAACAGAGCGAGACTCCGTCTAAAAAAAAAAAAAAAAAAAAATCACTAGAAGCAAAGTAGATAATGCTATGTGAGAAGAATATTTCAGACAAAATAAACAACATGTACCAGTGTCAAGAATAAAAAGAGAGCCCGGTACATTAAAAGACCATAGTTTCCTCTTATTTTGCTTTGTTTCAACCATGTTTTCTTTGTATTTTTCTTCAAACAAAGTCTTCAATCACTTCTGTGCTGCATGTGTAGCTCTTTTACTATGCATACTGCTTCAAGCTTATTGTTGAAAATGAATTAGTATATGTACTAAAGATTTGGCTCTAACCTCTTTTGACCTAGAAAATCAATTAGTGAATGTTGTAAAGCCTAGCATCATCTGTTGCCCAAGTGTTTGAAAGGTGAGTCTACGGTACCAGAAATGATTATCAATTAAAAATTATGAGCATACACGGCCTGGTGGATTATACAAGTCAAACATCACACAGTAATTTAAACATATAGAAAATACATACTTCAAAAATTACGACAACACTATTATAAAGGCCAGTTATATACTGACTTGAAAGGGACTAATGTATGTGAAATAAGAATACACACACACACACACACACACACATACACATATATATATATAAACTTGGAAGAGTTGATGTGGATAATTTTCAGACTACAATGAAACTGAATTTTGAAGCAGAGTATATGAAAATTATTGCTGATATCTCTATCACAAATTTTACATTTCCTAAGAAAGCAACACCAAAAGTGAAATATATCATATTTAGCATTAAAATGCTAGCCTATGTACTGTTTTATAGTCAAATTGAAAGAAGAAATTTGGTTATATGTAGAAATTTATGTTTCTTGTCATCATTATATTCTTAAAATTCAAATGCAGCAAGATAAAATGGAACCATTAACTTATGAACTTCTTGGCTTAATAAAAACATTCAGGGAATTAGAGAAATATAATTAAATTCTATTGAAATGCATGAGACCAATCTATTTTGAAGATGGGGATAATAGCAGGAAATGTAGGCTATTCTCTTGGTACCATGTATGATTGTGCCTTGCTTTTAACCTTTGCAAAGATGCAGTAATGCATAAATTATAACAACATTTTAAAGGTTAAAGCAAAAATCTTCAAACATTAAAGGGATTGGATCATATCAAATCACTCTCCAGTCTTGAAAACTTTAGAGTTAAAACAAGATAGATCTTGGGTAAATCGCTTAAACTAAATATAATTGAGAATTTCTAAAAATACAGATGGGAATAAAAGTGATATATTTTAATAAGAATTGCTTTCTTTGACAAAATATATTAATTTCAATACTGGAAAATATCTAAAATGTACACAGTTTGTATTCATTAGCATAGTCTATCTTTCCAAATTCAAATGGCTGTTTTCAAATTCAATATACTTGCTTACATTAAATCACATGCTACCTTCTCATTTGACCATATTATGAAAGCTCGAATAAAGAGTCTCCTGAGGATCTAATGAACAATATTGGTATGGCTTAGCATTCTGAAGAAAAAAACAGTATGATACTAAAAAGTGAATCATAAGCCAAAATAGTAAGTTAAAAAATGAATCTTAAGACATTAAGTAAATACCAATCTCATTGATGTGACTGACAGACTATATATAAAATATCATAACATAAAGATTTTGGGAATCTAAATGAATGCAATGATCAAATTGTTTTACACAGACATACAGTATAATAATACTTTTTGTTTTAGCATTCCAAGAAGTATGGATGTATATGCAAATATATACTGCCATTTATTTAGTAGGTTTTCTTATTGTGCTAAATTGGAATATATAAATATATTAGGAAATACTTCTGTAACTTTCAATTTTTCAAATTAGCTTGCAAACCATTGCACTCTCCTATTCAACATGCTATTGCCTCTTTAACAAGAGCAAACATACAAAACAAGAACAGAAACACATACACAGATGGATAACTGTTAAATACAGTACACATAATACTATATAAGTATACAGAAGTATACCTAATTACACATCTATAAAAACAGCAAGAATACTACAACTCTTATTGGAGTCAGACTGCCAATATTGGGATACAGACTCCCCTACTTACTAGATATAAGTGAGAACTGAGGCAAATTGTTAACCTGCTTGCTTCGATTTCCTTACATATTAAATGGCAGAAATATTTATGTCCACTTCTTATTATTGTTGTCAGAATTGAAAATATATGTAATGTGTATGTAGATAGGAGGAAATAAAAAAGAATGCAATAAATGATAGCTATTATAATATATACATAGGTATTACTATATATATCACTATTGTCAGAATTGAAATATATGTAATATACTTTTATCTATGAGGCAATAAGAAAGAATGTAATGATAGCTATAATATATACATAGGTAATACTATATATATCACTATAAGTAGAGGTTTGCAGATGACTTTCAATCCAATAAACAGAGAGAATATATTGTTTTTATTCTGAAGTATTTTAAAAATGAGAAAAAAGGGGGTGGATGCTACAATAGATTATTCCATTATTATTAAGACTCTTGCTACAGATTCTTTACATGTTAATCCTTTTAGGAAATATGCAGTACTAATTACAGGAAATTAACTAATAATTAATTTGCAAACCTTAATTGTAAGAAAGTGTCATTTCTAAAACCTAGTCTTTTGCCTCTTATTGTCAACCAACTGTTACATTTAAAAGGATTATCCCAATCAGTAATGTCAATCTCTGAACTCCATCAACTCTGAATGAAGGAAACTGTCACTAACAGTGAGATCCTTGATACTAAGTGTAGCGTCTGGATAATGATCATTTTACAGAATGACTGGGACACAAAGTGTTGTCAATAAATGCTTGCTAAATGAAGTAATTAATAGTTAATTAAAACAGGTACACAATACATAGGCAATTACTAGAATTTTTAAATATATTATAAATGAAAGAATACTGGGAAAGCTTTCCAATATGAACTGAATATCTGTCAGGTATCATTATTCTAACACGGGTGAATTCTGCTTAACCATCTAAATGAATTGATCTAATATTTTATTATGTTTCTTCTCAAAACCCACCTGGCACAATTGAGGTAGAGATATTATCCCATTCAATAATAATTCTTCATGTCAGGCCTCTGAGCCCAAGCCATCACATCCCCTGTGACTTGCAAATATACGCCCAGATGGCCTGAAGTAACTGAAGAATCACAAAAGAAGTGCAAATGCCCTGCCTCGCCTTAATGATGACATTCCACCACAAAAGAAGTGAAAATGGCCGGTCCTTGCCTTAAGCGATGATATTATCTTGTGAAATTCCTT
>NW_012116055.1:2472658-2478871 GCF_000951035.1 Colobus angolensis palliatus
GGAATTGGCAGGGTGGGACCCTATCAGGGTGGAACACTATCGAGGCAGGGTGGGACCCTATCTAGGCAGGGTGGGACCCTATCTAGGGCCACCTGGTGCTAACTTTTTAGGTTTTGTAAGGCCTACTAGTTTCAGCTGGCGCCGGTCAGGGACTGGGGAAGGCAGCCTTCCCTTGGTGTTTAATCATTGCAGGGATGCCTCTCTGATTACTCACCCACGTTTCAGGTGTGTCTGACCACGCTGCGGGGAAGCCTGCCTTGGTCCTTCAACCTAAGCGGCAAGTTCCGCTTTTCTGGTGGTGGAGCAAGCACCCCAACCTCTACCCTCCCTGTCTCTACCCTTTCTCTGCTTTTCTGAGGGAGGAGCAAGTACCCCGACCTCTTATTTTTGTGCCCCCTCTTATTTTTGCGCCCTGACCTCTTATTTTTGCACCCCCTCTTATTTTTGCACCCCAATACCTTATTTCTGCTCCCTGACCCTTTTCCTGCTTTTCTGGGGGGCAAGAACCCCCGAACTCCTCTCCGTATCTCTACTCTCTCTTTTCTCTGGGCTTGCCTCCTTCATTATGGGCAACCTTCCACCCTCTATTCCTCCTTCTTCTCCCTTAGCCTGTGTTCTCAAGAACTTAAAACCTTTTCAACTCACACCTGACCTAAAATCTAAATGCCTTATCTTCTTCTGCAACACCACCTGGCCCCAATACAAACTTGACAATGGCTCCAAATAGCCAGAAAACGGCACTTTCGAGTTTTCCATCCTACAAGATCTAAATAATTCTTGTCGTAAAATGGGCAAACGGTCTGAGATCCCTGACGTCCAGGCATTCTTTTACACATCCATCCCTCCCTAGTCTCTGTTCCCAATGCAACTCCTCCCAAATCTTCCTTCTTTCCCTCCTGCCTGTCCCCTCAGTCCTAACCCCAAGCGTCGCTGAGTCTTTCTAATCTTCCTTGTCTACAGACCCATCTGATCTCTTCCTTCCTCGCCAGGCCGAGCTAGGTCCCAATTTTTCCTCAGCCTCTGCTCCCCTACTCTATAATCCTTTTATCACCTCCCCTCCTCACACCCAGTCTGGCTTACAGTTTAGTTCCGCGACTAGGCCTCCCCCACCTGCCCAGCAATTTCCTCTCAAAAAAGTGGGTAGAGCTAAAAGCATAGTCAAGGTTAATGTTCCTTTTTCTTTATCCAACCTCTCCTAAATCAGTTAGCATTTAGGCTCTTTTTCATCAAATATAAAAATCTTAGCCCAGTTTATGGCCCGTTTAGCAGCAACCCTGAGATGCTTTTCAGCCCTAGACCCTGAAAGTTCAGAAGGCCGACTTATTCTCAATATGCATTTTATTTTATTACCCAATCTGCTCCCAACATTAAATAAAGCTCCAAAAATTAAATTCCGGCCCTCAAAGCCCACAACAGGACTTAATGAACCTCGCCTTCAAGGTGTACAATAATAAGAGTAGAGGCAGCCAAGTAGCAACTTATTTCTGAGTTGTAATTCCTTGCCTCCACTGTGAGACAAACCCCAGCCACATCTCCAACACACAACTCCAAACGCCTGAACCACAGCTGCCAGGGGTTCCTCCAGAACCTCCTCCCCAAGGAGCTTGCCACAAGTGCTGGAAATCTGGCCACTAAGCCAAGGAATGCCCGGGATACCTCCTAAGCTGTCCCATCTGTGTGGGACCCCACTGGAAATCAGACTGTTCATCTCTCCCGGCGGCCACTCCCAGAGCCCCTGGAGCTCTGGCCCAAGGCTCTCTGACTCACTCCTTTCCAGACTTCTCGGCTTAGCGGCTGAAGATTGACACTGCCCCATCGCCTCGGAACCCTCCTGGACCATCACAGACACTTTGGGTAACTCTTACAGTGGAGGGTAAGTCCGTCCCCTTCTTAATCAATATGGAGCTACCCACTCCACATTACCTTCTTTTCAAGGGCCTGTTTCCCTTGCCTCCATAACTGTTGTGGGTATTGACAGCCAGGCTTCTAAACCTCTAAATTACCTGCTTCCCTGACTATTCCTAGGCTACAGCCATACCTCATTGCTGCCTTTTCCCCCAGTTCAAAGCCTTCTTCACATCCTCCCCTCATATCCCCCCACCTTAACTCACAAGTATAGGACACCTCTACTCCCTCCTTGGTGACTGATCATGCACCCCTCACCATCCCATTAAAACCTAATCACCCTTACCCCACTCAATGCCAATATCCCATCCCGCCGCATGCTTTAAAACGATTAAAGCCTGTTATCACTTGCCTGCTACAGCATGGACTTTTAAAACCTATAAACTCTCCTTATAATTTCCCCATTTTACCTGTCCAAAAACCGGACAAGTCTTACAGATTAGTTCAAGATCTGTGCCTTATCAACCAAACTGTTTTGCCTATCCACCCCGTGGTGCCCAACCCGTACACTCTTTTGTTCTCAGTACCTTCCTCCACAACTCACTATTCCGTTCTTGATCTTAAAGATGCTTTTTTCACTATTCCCCTGCACCCTTCATCCCAGCCTCTCTTCGCTTTCACTTGGACTGACCCTGACACCCATCAGGCTCAGCAAATTACTTAGGCTATACTGCTGCAAGGCCTCATGGACAGCCCCCATTACTTCAGTCAAGCCCAAATGTCTTCCTCATCTGTTACCTATCGGCATAATTCTCATTAATACACACTTACTCTCCCTGCTGATCATGTCTGGCTAATCTCCCAAACCCCAATCCCTTCTATAAAACAACTCCTTTCCTTCCTAGGCATGGTTAGGGCAGACAGAATTCTTACACAAGAGCCAGGACCATGTCCTGCAGCCTTTCTGTCCAAACAACTTGACCTTACCGTTTTAGCCTAGCCCTCATGTCTGCACAGAGCGGCTGCCACTGCTTTAATACTGTTAGAGGCCCTAAAAATCACAAACTATGCTCAAATCTCTATAGTTCTCATAACTTCCAAAATCTATTTTCTTCCCCCAACCATCGCTCAGGACAATGCTTATGCTGATAAGTTAGCTAAAGAAGCAGCCATCAAAAGGCATCAGATCCTGTCTCTCAGGACAATGCTTATGCTGATAAGTTAGCTAAAAAAGCAGCTAGTGTTCCAACTTCTATCCCACAGGGCAGTTTTCCTCCTTCACTTCGGCCACTCCCATCTACTCTGCCGCTGAAACTTCCACCTATCAATCTCTTCCCACACAAGGCAAATGTTTCTTAGACCAAGGAAAATATCTTCTTCCAGCCTCACAGGCCCATTCTATTCTGTCATCATTTCATGACCTCTTCCATGTAGGTTACAAGCTGCTAGTCCACCTCTTAGAACCTCTCATTTCCTTTCTATCATGGAAATCGATCCTCAAGGAGATCACTTCTCAGTGTTCCATCTGCTATTCTACTACCCCTCAGGGATTATTCAGGCCCCCTCCCTTTCCTACACATCAAGCTCGAGGATTTGCCCCTGCCCAGGACTGGCAAATGACTTTACTCACATGCCCCGAGTCAGAAAACTAAAATATCTCTTAGTCTGGGTAGACATTTTCACTGGTTGGGTAGAGGCCTTTCCCACAGGGTCTGAGAAGGCCACCGCGGTCATTTCTTCCCTTCTGTCAGATGTAATTCCTCAGTTTGGCCTTCCTACCTCTATACAGTCTGATAACAGACCAGCCTTTACTAGTCAAATCACCCAAGCAGTTTCTCAGGCTCTTAGTGTTCAGTAAAACCTTTATATCCTTTACCATCCTCAGTCTTCAGGAAAGGTAGAACAGACTAATAGTCTTTTAAAAACACACCTCACCAAGCTCAGTCACCAACTTAAAAAGGACTAGACAATATTTTTACCACTTTCCTTTCTCAGAATTCAGGCCTGTCCTCGGAATGCTACAGGTTACAGCCCATTTGAGCTCCTGCGTGGACACTCCTTTTTATTAGGTCCCAGTCTCATTCCAGATACTAGACCAACTTAGACTGCACCCCAAAAAACTTGTCATCCCTACTGTCTTCTGTCTGGTCATACTCCTATTCACCGTTCTTAACGACTCATAAATGCCCTGCTCGTGTTTACACTGCCAGTTTACACTGTTTCTCCAAGCAATCACAGCTGATATCTCCTAGTGCTATCCCAAACCACCACTCTAAATTCCCTCCTAAAGTAAATAAATAATCTTTGCTGGCAAGGCTATGCTGAGACTCCTTGGGCACTCTCTAATTAGATGTCCTAGGCCCTCACCATTCTTAGTCCTTTAATACCCATTTTTCTCCTTGTTTTATTCGGACCTTGTATCTTCCGTTTAGTTTCTCAATTCATCCAAAACCACATCCAGGCCATCACCAATCATTCAATACAACAAATGTTTCTTCTAACGACCCCACAATATCACCCTTTACCACAAAATCTTCCTTTAGCTTAATCTCTCCCACTCTAGGTTCCCACGCTGCCCCTAATCCCACTTGAAGCAGCCCTGAGAAACATCGCCCATTCTCTCTCCATACTACTCCCCAAAAACTTTTTCGCCGCCCCAACACTTCACACTATTTTGTTTTATTTTTCTTATTAATATAAGAAGGCAGGAATGTCAGGCCTCTGAGCCCAAGCCAAGCCATCACATCCCCTGTGACTTGCACATATATGCCCAGATGGCCTGAAGTAACTGAAGAATCAGAAAAGAAGTGCAAATGCCCTGCCTTGCCTTAACAGATGACATTCCACCACAAAATAAGTGAAAATGGCCGGTCCTTGCCTTAAGCAATGATATTATCTTGTGAAATTCCTTTTCCTGGCTCATCCTGGCTCAAAAAGCTCCCTTACTGAGCACCTTGTGACCCCCAACTCCTGCCCGCCAGAGAACAACCCCCCTTTGACTGCAATTTTCCTTTACCTACCCAAATCCTATAAAACAGTCCCACCCTTATCTCCGTGCACTGACTCTTTTCGGACTCAGCCCGCCTGCACCCAGGTGAAATAAACAGCCATGTTGCTCACACAAAGCCTGTTTGGTGGTCTCTTCACAAGGACGCGCATGACACTTCATAAGTAACTTTTTCCAGAATCCTATGGCCTTAGTAAGGGCAGTGTCACACATAATCGCTCCTAGGTAACACTTGCTCAAGAATATAGTTACTCTATTAAGGTATAATATATCTGTGAGTCTGCAGGGTGCTTTTGTTTGCAAGACTTGTCCTTAGTTCAGCTAAAGACAGTGTTCTTGTCCCAGGGCCATGAAAGTTTAATCTCGCAGATGATTTAAAGTGTGAGTAAAGCAGGGTTTTATTGGGTGAAAAGGAAAAAAATGGGGAACCAGGGACTCTCCACAAGGCTAGAGTTCCTGCTTCCCGCCTCGCAGTTTGAATCCCAAGTTCCATCCAGGAAGTGGAGGTGCCAGGCTCCTCGCCACTGCAAACGGTGTGAACCTCTGTGTCTCCACCTCAGTGCACATTCCTTCCAGTGTGCAGGCTGGCTGGAGTTTTTCCGGGGACCTCCTCCCAGCTGGTTGTCTATTCCCACCCTCTAAAGAAGTACATCTAACTGCTGTTAGAATAAGGATAAGGACGAAGACTAGTTTTAAGTACATCTAACTGCTGTTAGAATAAGGATAAGGACAAAGACTGGTTTTAACTGCTTGCTGCTGACAGAGGGTGATGTTTTGCAGTAAGCAGCAGTCAAAGCTCCCTCAGAGGCCTATTTAGGGGCTCCCAGCAGCAGGGGCCATCGTCAGAGGCTTCAGTTGCATGACCATTTGAAGTTTAATGGCCTGAAGGCAAGAACAGACAAACTGGGTTATTAGAAAACCTGTATCAATACCTATGTACACATTACAATAGCTATCATTTATTGGATACAAAACAAACGGAGGGAGCAGGCATCCCTGGTTCTCTTCTCTTCCTAGCAGATATGCGGGATATGTGAGGGAAAGCAGGAAGAACATTCTCTTTCCTTCTTCCGTCCTCTCATCCCCAAGTCCCGGCGACCTTGGCAGGTGCTGCCATGAGTGTCAAAACAGCTTGCACTCACAAAGCAGTGGGACCTAGGAGGTGAAAATCATCTGCTGTTATGCACAGATGTCCTATCTCCTCTGCTGTTAGTAGCCTTAAATTCCATATACTTCATTTATGCCATGGATACTAACATGGCCTTTATCCTTGAAATAGGAAGCTTGGACTTGGCTTAATCAGCAGGAATCAGCCATGCTTACCTGCACTGTGCCTTTTAACTTCTTTTTTTTTTTTTTTT
>NW_012116055.1:2486906-2576044 GCF_000951035.1 Colobus angolensis palliatus
TTCTGTGTCCTTCGCGCTGGGAGTTGGAGACTGCAGCTGTTCCTATTCGGCCATCTTCGTGCCTTTTAACTTCTATTGTCTGCTTCTGAGTCCCTTATATCTAGTTTTCTTCCTCAGGGCTTTAACCTGAAGCTTGGAATTGAGTTTGGGACAAAACTGTGTCTCTAGGGGGTGTCGTGGAGTCCTTATCATAAGCCGAGTGCTAAGGTGAAGCTGTGGAATTGAGTCCTCCTCCATCAAGGGAGAGAAAAGGGTGTCTTTTGACACACCCAGATAACTCGTGGCTACAATTATGCTTGCTAAGATTTGGGTGCATGGGGCTTGGCTTTGATTAGCTCCCTTGGTCTTACTTTCCCAAAAAGGAAACCTCCATATGATGGGCACCCTGATTATTCCCATCACCTGGCAGAATTTGCAGGATAATTGCTTTGAGCTAGAATATTGATCCAGATTTCTACATTATCCATCCCTTTTGTTCTTTCTGAGCTGCAGCCAGAGATGCTGTTTGCTTTACAGGAACAAGCAGGGTTAGTCTAAAATGTAGGTAAAAACTTAAAAACAACTAGTGAGTTTAGAATTTAATGATAAATATATGATAAGTTTTGAAACAAGATTTCTTTCTCATCAGTTCTCATTTTTGTTAAAAAAAATTATAGGACTAAATGGTTTGCAAAATAGTCTTTAGTCTTACACTTGGCCTGATTACTTGCATAAAGTGCGGCAAGAATAATTATTTCTACATAGGCCCTTTGGATTGGCTTTGATGGAAGTTTGTTTCACAAGGAATCTCAGATAAGACTTAAAATCTGAGTCCAGCCATGGGTTTCCATTCTCAAATAGCTGCAAGTTGTGTGATTCTCTCCTCTTAAGGTCTCAAGATAAACTCTGAGCTCCTGGACCTGTTAGAAAGTGACACTCTTTACTGACCACAGATCAGGAACCCTGTGCAGGGACTGCATATATGAGGGTATGAGTCCAGTTTCTCCCATGGGGCTTTTATTGGCTCTGCAAATCAAGAATGACTCCTTAAAGGGAAGCATATCCTTCCAGTCAAAGCCTTGGTAACATAACCACTTTCTCCAATACTGTCCTGTTCCAAAATAAAAATAGATTCTTACTGCACTGATGCAAACAACTATATTGCCATAAGAATACTCACAGATAGTCTCCAAACTCTAGAGGAACCAGACAGACAGAAACAAACATGCTCCAATTTTTTTCATAGGAGTATACCTTACTCAATTATTAAAGCCTATAAATAGCTCAAAATAAGTTTCCTTGACTCTGAAAAACAAATCAAGGATCAGCAATATTCCAATCAAAAGTCAAAAAGCTTGCTTGAGCTTTCTGAATTCAGTCCATTTAGTTAACTTTTGTTTTGTTTGCTTGATATTCGTGAACATTTCAGATTTGATGAGTCCTGTAAATATTCCTTTACAGGAACAGGAGATTATAACAATCTCCAAAGTTATCAGAAGCCCGATTGTCTCCAATACAAGCAGAAATTGTATTTGTGATCACCTGTAAGAGTCCTATAGCTTATTATAAACCATTTTTGAAAAGAATTAAAACAAGACAACTATTTTCTGTGAATAACAAAATGTCCAGGGTAGTTACAGTTAGAACATAGTTGACAAAGAAGTTTGGTTATCTCCGTGGTTTACAATAACTTAACATAGCAACCTTAATTATGATTAATAGCATATACTTAGACATTAGAATTTTAGAACTTCCATACAACTTTGGAATGTATATTAGCATTATTCACAAAAATATAACCTAATGAAGATTGAACATCATTTATTTCCAGTAGTTTCAATTACATGTCATGATAAATCCTAGTAATTATCGGCTTTAAGGTAAAGCCTGGTAAGTTGTTTTAATCATGTGCTAAGTGCAGCCAAGGTTTGCCTTCTTAATTAAGGGTGTGGTTAGTTCCCTATGTCCCTAGGTCTTACCAATTGTGAAGCTGGCAAATCAAATTGTTCTCAGAACCCACAAAGCAGTTTATAACCTTAAAATATTTACCAAACCTTGCAACTGACCAGCATAATTTAGTTCACCTATTTATATTTTAATGATACCTGCATTATACCAATAATCTTTAAGGGTTTTTATTTCTCAAAGATTAAAGTCAAGTGAACTGAAAGGTACTACAACTTTATTCTTCCCTTTAAAAAATATTTTATCTAAGCCCTCACTTGTCTGTCTTTAGACCAAAGTAATTAGAGCTCTTTTTACAGATGTCACGCGCACACACACAAATATAACTACAAAGACAGACAGGAGAAAACCCAGTCCCCGAGTGGGGTTCTTTAAGAGACAGGGCTAGGAAAACATGCAGATATCAAAACAGAAAGGAACTTATTCCATAAGGCAGGATTGCTGAACAAAGCCTTGCCACTGGAATTACAAGCCATGCCCCCAGGATATAAAACAAGATGGAGGCTTGCAAGGAAGTTTGTTACAAACCATAGGGACATGGGAAGCACACCAGATTGGCTACAGTTTAAGACCAGCCTCACAAATCCTTTTTCACAATTAAAAGCTTTACAGAAAATATAAACAGTGACAGTTTGGGGGCCTGGCCTAGTAAAGTGTCTTCTAAAAGGGAGAAAAAAAAGAAATTTTAAAGGTTAACTGCTGATGGGGTAGAGAAGGGGAAGAAAAGAAACAGTTTTAAAATTCCTGGGGAAGAACCTCTTATTCTTATGCAAGTAGTTCCTCCACCAGGGAGAGTAGTTTAACTACTGTCCAATGGAGTTAAAACCCTTGGCCAGGCAAGGGAAAGGCTGCAGTGGCATGTGGCTGGGAACCAGCTGGCTGGCTGTGCTGGACCCTTGGACCATGCATCCTTGCCATGGCATGGAGGCGAGTGGGAATGAAGAGCCCCGCTCATCTCAAAAAAGTAAGAAAAGGGCCATGGAAAGGCCCCCGACCCCCAGGAGCAAGGGCGGTTTGGGGCATGTTTGGGCTAACCTCAGGAGTCTGCTAATGAACAGCTTAAAAGACACTGTGAGAGGTTTTGAGTCCCCATTTCACTCACCACTTCTTGAGCCCCACGTTGCATGCCAAAAATGTTGCAGGACTTTTTCTTGGTTCAGCTAAAGACAGGGTCCTTGTTCCACAGCCACAAAAGTTTAGGTTCGCAGACAGTTTGAAGGGTGAGTAAAGCAGGTTTTATTGGGCGAAAAGAGGGAAAAAAAGGGGTGGAAGGGACTCTCTGCAAGGCCAGCATTCCTGCTAGAATGCTTCCTGCTTCACAGTTTGAATCCCAGTTTCCACCCAGGAAAAGGAGGGGCCAGGCTGCTCACACTGCAAATAGTGCAAACATTTGTAGCTCCACCCCAGTGCATATTCCTTCCAGTGTGCAGGCTGGTTGGAGTTTTTCCGGGGACCATCTCCCACCTGGCTGTCTCACTGTGTATACGTACCTTTGGTGACCACTAGATTTTAAAAAGTTACATTGTTATCTCTATTGGGGATTTCTTAAAAGTATAGATGTCTAACAGGCAACATTAATATTCAATATTTGGCTAAGAATATTACATTTTATTAAATTATTACTCAAGAATGCACTTATTATGAGTTTGTTTATTTTCTAGCATATTGAGATGTTTCTGATTTTGACATTTGTTGATGTTTCCCAGGAATCAGTACATTTTATATATTTGAAATCTAAGGGAGGTAAATAAAACTAGAAGATTCTTGTGAATGTTAATTTGGGGGCACATATGTGATTTTCTTGTTGCATATAAGTAGTACTTATTTCATCATATTGCAGATGAGATATATAATTTATCTAAAAGCAGCTAACAACGCAAAAAATTCCATGTATTTGCCTTAGAGATTTTGCTTTGATTTAGTGTTACTTTATGCGTAGCCACAAACATTTTATCTCTTGTCCTAAAATTCATAGCTATATGGATTTTAACGGGATAAAAAAAAAAAGCATTTAACAGGAGTCAGTAACCATAGCCACTTCCCTGGATAGCATTCTTATATACTATATTTTCTTCTGTTTCATCACAGTTAGACTACTCTTCTACTCAATGTCATAGGGGCACCATCAATCAAAAAGGGACGTTTTGTTGAGCAGGCAAGTATCACAAATGACTACCCACCTGAGAAAACCTTTTCTCCTCAGGGACACAAAACATCCCATTGCATTTTCTTCTAACACAGGGGTTAAAAGTCCAATACTTCTAATATATCTAAAAATAAATGAAAGTGTTTTCTATCAAAAGGTTGTGAGCCTCATCAATTGTCAGACTTATGACTTTAGGGTCATGCTTTAAGGCCCATCGGGATTGACATCAGAGATAAAAAGTAGAATAAAATTTTTTCAGTCGTTTGGATTCATTTCTTGTTTAATTTAATTATTTTATGACATCTCTAACTACCAATGAAAATACAATAAGTTATTCTAATAAATTATTCCATTAAGATTTAGTTAATACATATTTTTCACTCTCTTTTAAGAAAATTTTTGAGAAACTAACGTTACTTTTGAATATAAATATACCCTCTAGTGCTATGCAACAAAAATAAAGGAATATCTAGTGACTTTCTAAATGCTAGCTTCTTATATATAAAAATACTAAAGTTATGACCTAACAGTTGTGTACCGTATAATGTTTGTGCTTCATCTCCTTTGATCCCACTGAGTCTTTAATACTCTAGATGTTTCCTCTAGGAAACATCTATATCAAATTGTTTCTATATGAAACATCTGTATCAAACCTTGTCAAGGTTGATTTTGTCACAGAAATCTTATGTTGCTCAAGTCCCATATTATTTTTTCAGCCAGTGAGGCTTCACAGAAGTAGATGATGCTTTCCTTTCATTTGTTTTGGGAGCAAGGGATTTACCAATTTTTTGATATTCTGTTTCTGTGGAACTTTTAATTTCTCACATTCACTTCCTTCTTTCATTTTACCACCAGTTCTCCAGGAGAACTTCCTTCATGCAAGACAGTTTCCTCTCTCCATGAGACTTTGCCTTCCAAGTTTACCTCCCCTGGTCTCACTCATTTTGAAGTCTTTTTCTCCTGCTTGTTGAGAATACACAGATAGGGTCAGATTCATCAGATTTTGGAATATTTTCTGGTATTTGACATACAGTTTGAAACTCTTTCACTCTTTCTGAGATTGATTATAACTGTGTTTTGCTTTGGCTAGGATTCATCTTCCTCTTCCATTTTCCTAAGCCTCCCTCTGACTTCTTGCTTTGATATTAACTCCATACCTAGCTCTGCTGACTTCAGGTTTTTTCTGCACTTACATATACAAGGACATTCTCCACTTGTCCAAATTGAAGTTTAGTGGGGTTTTTTTTTGCCTAATTGTGCTAAAGACATATTGTTTGACTATGTATGTATATAGTTATATAGTTTTTGGAAGATCTTGGCAGTATTATCTCATAGAAGACTAGAATTTTAAAATAATAAATTAAACATGACCTTTAGACCCAGGAACTACAGCCGCATTAATGAACTCAATAAGTTATTTATCACCTATCCCAGAACTGCCATCTCTTTTGCTGCCAAAATGCACAAGTGTGAAGCTAAAGAGTGGACATGTGGATTTAGATCTGTTTAAAGTTGTCTTTGACATGGAAATAAGCTCATTTGTTATGTTTGTTGTATTAGATCTGGCTCCAACTCTCCAGTCACCGGTTCTCAAATTTCACTATGTATTGAATTCAACTCAAATGATATTTAAAGGTACAGTTTCCAGGATCACAGGCCTTGATATTGAACTCCACACGACTGAAAGGGAGAGTAGGACTGACATGTTTAACAGTAACTACCAGCTCTTTTCAGTGTGAATGTTCTGTGGACAACCCTGTGAGAACTGGAACAAAATGGGTCATTTTCCAATGTATTTTACTTATGGTGTGGGCCATATGAACTTCTGGGGGATAGTAGTATTAGTAGTCCCGGCACTGGGAACGAACTTTAAAGTGAGAGTGCGCTAGGTACATTGGAGACATGGTAATGAAGTCAATGGAAGTAGATGCCATGAGTGAGGAAGGGGACATCAGGAGATGAGATCAGAAAGGTAAACCAGTTGTAGCAAGTTATATGTGGATTTTTAGCCCATGTAACTCACCTCAGATTTTATTCTAAATAATATAGAAAACCATTGGGAAGTGTGTAATATAAGTTATCATGCTATAACTTTTGAAATATCAGTTTGAATGTTTTATGAAGAAGAGACACAGAAAATCAGTGTACAGGAGGAGAATATTAGAATGTTACTACATTAAACATGATGAAATACTATAGTAGTATTGAAAAGGATGGTAACATTGGCGATAGTGAGAAATGGTTTGATTCTGGATATATTTTGAAAATAGATTTTTTTCATTAATTAGATATGGATTGTGATGGTAAAGAGCTGAGAAATAATCTTAAAGTGTTTGGGCTGAGCAATTAGAAATATGCTGTTGCCATTTACTAAAATATGGAAAATCAGGAATGAATCATACTTGGGCAGGAGTTGTTAAGAGTTTGGTTTGGATATATTGTCCTGAGATGTTTACAAGGCATCAAGTTAAGATGACTTATGAACAATTGGCTACTTATATTTGGAGCTGTGAAAATAAGTCAGCATAGAAGATATAAATTTTGGAGTTATCAAATGTTATATAATATGTAAAGCAATATGTTTGGAGAAACCTACCTGGGGGGTTCAATTTAGAGTCCAGAGGGCTCTGAAGAACAACTGCTCTAACCTTTACAGATTAAGGAGAGGTGGAAGGAATGGACAAAAAAAAAAAAAAAAAAGACAGAAAATATGAATAGGACCAAAAAAGATTTACATACAGCTAATAGAAGAGTGTTATATTTATCAAACAAATTAAACTGTGCTTAAATATTAACTAAGATGATAAATGATATTTGATCATTGGATTTGACAGTGTGACAATTATTAGTAACATTGACAAGAGCAGTGGAGACAAACATCTTAAAATGAGAGTGCTTCAAGAGTGAATGCAATGAAGAAAAGAAAGAGAGAGAGCCAGAGACAGACTCACACAGAGAGAGTAATATTGGGGTGTAATGACTGTAAATACTTAAGTGATGTAAGTCCCATAGAAGTGCATCAATTACAACACAAAGTTAAAATGACTACATTGAAAAGAGACATTGTTTGAGGTTGTTGTTAAAGAAAAAAATGTTGCTTTTCATTTAGGAGAAAGATGAAATTGTAATTGTAATGAGATATAATAACAAAATTATGAGGCCCTGTCTCTGTGTGTATTGGCTTCTTTATTAGTGAATCAATTGTGAGGCAAGCCATTTGTGTTTTAAATAAGGATCAGGCATGCCTCTTACATAAGTTTTTGATAAACAGCTCAAATATAGCCTATGAACTGCAGACTTTTATTGACACCTCGCCTCTCCCTTTTTATGTATTCTATTGTTTGAAGACAAAAACGAAAAACAAATTATCTCATCACAGCAGCATTGCCAGAATAATAATGATAATATACTTCATTATACGACCCTTCTCAAAAAGCAATTTTTATGGCATTGCCCATGTAAAGAACCTTTTAGATTACCCAGAACATGTCAGAGCTTTTCAAAGTTCCCTGTTGTTATCTAGTCCTCCAGAATGTCCTTATAAATCCTGGCCAAGCTGCTCTAACTGAAATCACAGTTGAAGGCAAGTGAGCTGTTGCCAGCAGTTTCATTTTGTTTGGTAATGCCCTAGAAGTTGGCATCCCCTACCCTGCTCATCTAAGGACTGTGTCAGATCAAAAAGCACTAAACTCTGGGAACAGAGATTTTCCAGGATCTTCAAGTTCAGACAAAATATTGACTGTGTGTGGAGATGGGGCTTTTAAGATACCTCCAAAAGAGGTAAATCATCTTCTTTGGCTGCAGGGCTTTTGTAATGTAATAGGGACCAGAGCAAGAAGACATGAGGCAGATGAGAACAGAGGCAGCCTTTACTGGGCTGGTGGGCGAGGTTCACCGGTCCCCTAGGAGGAGGGCCGAGGAAGTCATGCTAGGGGCGGGTATTGGGAGCCTTTTATAGGGCGAGGTAGGCGGGGTTTGTAGGTTTCGGTTTCTGAGTACTGACATGTCCTGGAGCTTGTGCAGAGCGGGGGTTTTTTGGCGGGCATGGGCTTGTCTTGCGTGCTGAGAGTCTTAGCAGGAAGTTAAGGGAGGGGAGTCCTAACAAAGGGCCTGCCATGCCGGGTAATACCACCATGTTGGGTCTAGATCCCTGCCTAACAGCTTTTCTCTGCTATCACGCCACTGAGTTGAGAGAAGGGGAAAGTAGAAATAAACTCAAGTTAAAATATTGCAGACCTCACTATTTTACCAAAATTAAATAGTCTCTCTTAAGTTATTTTTAGTTCATTCTGTGGTATTTGTTAATTTCCAGAGTCCTAAAATGGTTAATTTTAGTTATTTTGTCTATATTTTTGTTGGTTTAGAAAAAGAAGTTTATCAATGTACTTGCTAGGCAATTCTGAAAGTCCCTTTCAGTTCTGCTCCTTCGATGACCCACCAATGTCTTTCCTCCTTTTATTAAGTAGCTCTGTATCTCTAACTCTGTATCTCTACAAGAAAGTCAGGCTAGGCTTTTATTTAGTACCATTGAAGTCCCTCTCTCTCAGTTGAAGTCAGGAGGTTCATCAGGATAGGCAAGTCAAATTTTTTTTTTTATTATTTTCTCAGTCACTTCAGTCTCATCTCTTTTATAACAGCACTGATCTGGATGAAGAAGTTTATGTTGTGGTAACACATGGAAATGTACTACAGCAAACCTTGATTCTTCACTTATACTTTTAGTTCACTTAGGTTGATGTGGGCATGCCCTGTTCTACACAGACACTCAGGGACCCAGGATAACAGAGACTCCTCCATGATGTAGCTGTACTATTTGGAACTTGTAGCTTCTTCATGTGGCAGGTGAAAAAGTCTGTGGAGATCTCATCAGTACTACTCTATGCTTCAGCCTAGAAGAGGAGCAGTGTGGAGATCTCTATGAACTTTTTCCCCTGCCACATGAAGGTGAAATGCCATGCCAATTTCTCTCCAAAAAAAAAAAGTCATAATTAGTTACATGGCTTTGCTTATGTTGCAAAGAGATTTTTATCTTTTAACATATATTTTTGCCTTCTTTATGACTAGAAAAAGAGGAGAAACTGCAATCAACTTAACTACTCTTAAGCTGGCTGCTGCTTAAGTGTTGCAAAATCAAATTTAAACAATTTCCTCTTGCTGTCCTCTGTGGGTGGTCTAGCACTTACTATCTATTATCTTTTCGTTCTCCTCCTGGTGCCTCAGCAGAAATTTAAAAAAAAAAAAATCTCCTTCACTTCCTTACTATACAAAGTAGAATATCTTATAGATACAATATTTTGTTAGAAGCTTTTTAAAAAAGTGTCTCCACAGTAGCCAGTAAGAATTGGCTCTCTACCCATTTCTAGTCCAGGAATGAGAGCCCCATTTTTATTTGTTCATCATTTTCTTCCAACTGGCTGAGAGAACAGGAAGTTACACTGATACAATCTGACAGTGTGCCTGGTAGTATCCACCTAAACAATACATGGTTTTCAGGTATTATTAGCACTAACTTTTGCATTCCTTTTCTAAAAATAATATCTAGCTTTAAATCAGCTATTCCATCAAATATAGATAATTTAATTCGGAAAGAATGTATTGACTGAACAAGTTTGCTTGGTCACCTTACACATGGGGCTTCTGTCATCCATCATTTCATGATCCAGTAAGTAGAGTGGTCTTGTGTTTCTATTGTATGAAAAAGAGTGAGCTAGAATCTTAGATTATGACAAGTATGTGAAACATACATGCATATTATGCTCATGTAATTTGTAGTCTATTAAAGTTAATACTAGAAAATGACATAAAACAAATACCTTAATTCCTTCAGTAATGCAACAATTATTTAATGTATTGAATACTTATTAGATGCCAGCTACTGAAAATACAGAAGTAAATGGAGCATTATTTCTGTCCTTAGGTACCAAATTACAAAAATTCCTTTGATTTATTCATTTTCACTCATTGTATGCATTACAAAAGAGCAATAAAAAATAAAATCATATCATAATTTGAATATACCACCTAAACTTTCCAATGTAGCTCTAGATAGATTCTAACAAGGCCATTAAAATTTATGTCTCAATTTCTCTTCCTTCTAGGACCACTGGGATGGTGACATCACCCCATGGCTAGACCAGATGGGAAGGCCCAAAGCAGCAATCAGTGTGAACTTCACTCCCATGGTTCTGTCCAGTTCTGTGTGTTCTTTGAAACTTAGGTGGAGGCAATCGTGTCTCTGGGGCCTGTGCACTCTGGTGCACTGACTTCTGTTGAGTTAGCTGGGTTAGACCTCCTTCCCAGTGCACTTAGAAGGAAGAACATCAAACCAAAGAGGATTATTCTTGAGGCTTAAGGTCTAATGTAGTTTGTTTTTCTAGGTTTTAGACTTTTCTTGGGAACCTTCAACCTTCCCTCTTTCCTACTTGTTCCTTTTGGAATGGGAATGTCTATGCTATGTCTGGTTATATTTTGAAAGCATATAACTTGTTTGCTTTCACAGGTTTACAGCTAGACAGGAATGTTGTCCCAGGATAAATTGCACCCTAAATCTCATCTATATCTGATTTAGATGATATGTTGATGATATTTTAGATTTTACAATTGATGTTGGATTGATTCCAGACTTTTGGGGCTGTTGAGATACAGTGAATGTATTTTACATGAGAGAAGAACATGAAATTTGGGGGCAAGGGATGGAATATTCTAGACTAAGTATTTGTCTCCCCAAATTCATATGTTGAAACCCTATCCCCCAATGTGATTGTATTAAGAGTGTGGCCTCTGGAAGTAATTAGTATTAGATGAGGTGATGAGGGCGAGACCTCACGAGTGGTAATAGTGCCCTTATAAGAGTTCTAAGAGAAATCGCTTCACTCCGCTCTCCGCCATGTAAGATTACAATGAGAAGTTGGCAGTCTGCTGTATGAGAGAGAGTCTTCACCAGAATCCAACTATGTTGTCACCCTGATCTCTGACTTTCAGTTTCCAGAACTGTGAGTAATACATTTCTAGTTTTTATAAGCAACCAAGTTTATGGTATTTTGTTACAACATCCTGAACTAAAAAAGACAAATGAGTATAGCCAAGAAGACAGGTGACTCCCTCTACCCCCATCTTCAAGTTTATAGCTGTGATTTCACCTCTGAAGGGGGAGGCCATCAGCCTTTCTCATCCTCTCCCCACCCAAACAACTATTATAGAATTTCCCTTTTCCCATCTGGCCCCTGCTTGTAGGATGCAAACTTCAGTGCAAATGTGGCAGGCCAAGAACACTGTGCTCTGATTGCCCCCATTCAGATTGCTCATGAGGAAGATGTTTCACACTGAGAAAGGTATGTGAAGAAGACCAGGAGCTATTATCTCTATCTTCAGGCCTGCTCATAGTGATGGGATATTATTCCGGAGAACTGAGAAGACATCTGGTCTCCTAGATCCTTTGTGGTGACACAGATGTTCTGTCCAGAGGAGAGGAGTCATGATTTAATGAATAAGAGCTTTTGCAGTCAGTTTAAGGAAACTGACTTTATTTGAAACAGGGCATGGAAAATTCCATGCCTAAGATATGTGTCAAAATCACTGGAGATCATGATTAATAGTAATTAAGAGGGTTTTCCTAGCTCCAGAATACTAGCAGCAATCAAAACAACAGAACAACAAAACTATGACGAAAAGAACCTGATTAAAGTATAGCCAAGTGTTGTTCTTCTGGAATCACAGGCAATTCTGGAAGTCAGGAAGGTTGTGCACATGTACTAGGCTAAACTCAGGGCAATGAGAGCAGGACATGGGCAGACAGGAAAACGTCAATCTGCCCACAAATCCATCAGTATAGCCTGGAAGCCTCACTGTCAAAGGCACTGAAACACACCATCTACCAAACAAGGATAAATAGTAAGCTACTATAAACTAGGGTCAACTCCTAAAAACTAGGATTAAAAATAAAACCAAAAGCATCCTTGGAGAGGTAGAAGACTGTGTGCACGTCCAGGGCTGTCCCTACTCAGAAGTGGTCAGAAAGAGAATATCAGAGTTACTACTCCCTGGCTGAATGTGAGGCAAAAAGTTAAAATCCTTGATCTATGATAGCACCTCCAAGCCACACAAACGCAGCCAATGGTAAAACATAAAAACATAACTCACTGAAGAAGCATAAACACCATGCTGGGCAAATAAGAGGCTTCTGCTGACTCAGGAGGGACCCTTTGGTAGCCAGGCAAAAAGACGAAATCAAGGAAAACAATCTGAGAAAGGGCATACTCCAGAAGAAAGAGACTTTACAGAATTAGATTAGCCAAGTCATCAAACAAGTATACAAAGAGACAAGCAAACAACAACAATATTAACCCAACCTCGGGTGATCAATATTCAAAGTTGCTACAATATATTATCTAAAATGCTTATTTTTTAAACAAAAAATTATGAGGTATATAAAGAAACAAGAGAGAGGATCCCAGGCACTGCAGTAAAAAAAAAAAAAAATCAGTCAATAAAAACTGTTTTTGAGGAATCCCAGATGATGTTGGAGCTTAGTAAACAAAGACCTCAAAGTAACTATAATAAGCATGTTGAAATGCTAAAAGGAAAGCAAGCGCAAAGAATTACAGACAAAAAAAAAAACTTATGACGGCAATTTCTCATCAAATACATAATTTCAATAAATAAGTAGAAATTATTTTAAAATATTTCTGGAATTTACATTAAAGTAATAAAAATGTACTGGTATGGCTGAACAGTATATGGGAATTGGCGGAAGAAAAGATCCACAAAATTGAAGAAAAATTGATAGAGATTATTCCATTTGAAAAATAGTGAAAATAAAGAAAAGAAAAACAAACAGTCTCAAATAAATTTGGATTCTCATTAAGCACACCAACATACACATAATAAGAGTACCACAATAATATGAGAGGTAAAGAAATATTTTTGAAGAAATAATAACAGAAAACGTCCCAAATTTGGTGAAACACATTTATACATTCTGATGTTTGAAGTTCTTAGTAAGCTGGATAAACACACAGTTCCACACTCACACATATCATAGCCAAATTGTTGAAAGCCAAACATAAAAAGAAAATCTTGAAAGCAGCCAAAGAAAACCAACTCTTCACACAAGGAGCCCAGTACAATTAACAACTGATGTAATAAATAATTGCAGTTAGAAGGCAATAGAGATGACATATTCCAAGTGCTGAAAATTAAAAAATAAAAATAAAAAAAGTGCCAAGCAAGAATTTTTACACTTGAATAGCCTACAAAAATAGATCTTTTCCAAATAATTTTACTATCTAGAACAATAGAATAAATGTATTATAAAACATTATCCTAAGGTTAAATGAAATCTCCTACACTTCCAAAATAAATGCTCTGAATCCTAGCAAAGGAGAGAAAATAATGTAGTGTAGTAGAAGGTGCACAGAACTTTTACTTAGAGAAAACTGAGTTTGAATTCAACATCTGCCATTTCTTAACTGTCTTGAAATGGAAAAGATTCACAGTTTCAAAATCTCTGAAATAGAAATTAAAATACCTACATCGCAGGGTTATATAATAATTAATAATTATGACCCACCATATTAGAATGTGAGATTTGAGAAAAAATTGTGGTATGTAAATGATTATTATTTAATTAAAATTGTACATTTCCAAATGACTCACTCAATGTAATTCAGAAGTCCCTGTCTCTGCTTTCCACAGATAGTCAGGATACTCAGGGGATAAAATATTATTAATCAACAAAATTATTCATAGAAAGTAAATATATTTTTTTCTAATTAACAAAGCTTCAACACTTAGTATATTTTCATGAACACTCTGTTGCTAATGCTTAACTACAGTAGAATCAGCTGATGTTTGAAAATATTCTGAGTATTTCTTTGTTCCAGTATCTTAGGTAAGTTTTAAGATGTGGATATAAATGCAAATTTGTTTCAAAACTGGAATTTGAAAATGAAATCACTGAAATCCACTATATCATGACACAGAGGCAGAACATAAATCATTGTAACTTCACAAGATTTTGCAGAGGTTTTAAGTTTTCCCCAAATTATCCAGTTTCTCTTATTACTGGCCACCCAGAGATGAAGTTATCTGTCTCTCTTGAAGTTAGAATAGACCATGTAACTGAGTCCTTGTTAATAGAATATGAAAGGAATTATGTGTGAAATTTCCAGACCAAGACATTATGAAGCAAGTGTGCCCACCCTGTATTTTCTTTTGCTGCTGGCTATTGTCAAATAACACCAATGTATGCAGGAATAGCAGAATTACAAGCTTTACTTTGTTAAACATCTTGCAGCAAAAAGCTAACCACCAAACACACATATTAATATCAATGGTTAAATAAACAAGGAAGAAAACCTCTAGTGTGTTTGAGCAATTACATATATTAGGATCTTTTTGGAACTACAATTATTTCAACAGGTACAAAGTACGTATTAGCATGGAACTAACCAATAAAAGACCCTTTAACAATTGAAGTTAAACATATTTTATTCATTAATTTCTAGAGTAATTTAGTATATAGTAATTAAGTCATCTCTTTGTGTTAAACTTTGTATCAATACCAAGAATAAAATATTAATTAATGATCCCAGTTATTAGAAGGCTATATTATTTCATTCTCTGGATAGACATCTTTCTTCCAGTGGCAACTCAAATAGAAAACAGTAACAAATAGAGTAGATATTTATCCATATATATCAGTAATCACTTTGAGTATCAACTTGTCTTGTATCAATTAAAGGACAAAGATTATCAGATTGGATTAAAAATAATAAGTAAGTATATGTTGCCTATAAGAAACTCACTTTAAAGACATACATAGCTTAAGAGAAAATGAATAGAGAAAGATATATCATGCTAACACTAATCAAAAGAAAGTATAAATAACTATATTAATTTCAGATAAAGCAGACATCAAAGCTAGCTAGGTAGATAGATAAGGAAAGACACTGAATAATGATAAAGGGGTAAATTCTTAAAGAAAGCATAAGAATCCTTAACATGTATGTGCCTAACACTGTCAAAATATGCAAGGCAAAAACTGATAGAATTGTAAGGAGGAATTAGAGGAAACTACTATTGTATTTGGGTAATTCTACACCCCTCTTTCAGAAATGGACAAATCCAGCAGACACAAAGTGAGTAGTAACATAGTTAAACTCAAAAATACCTTCAATTAACTGTATGCAATTGATATCTGTGGACTAATTCATCTCACAGCAGAAGTATACACGTTCTTCTCAAGCTCACATGAAATACCAGATAGACAGCATGCTGGTACATAAAACACATATTAAAAACTCTAATGATAGACATTATATAATGCCTACTCTCAGAACACAATGGTATTAAACTATAAATTAGTAAATTAAGAGTGATTTGAAAATTCCAAAATATATCTAAATAACACATAGTTGACTTTATGTCTGTCTTTGATGAAATTTAAGTAGCACTGTGATGACCATATAAGTTGATATGTGGTTTCTTTCTTTTTTTTGAGACAGGGTCTCACTTTGTCACCTAGCTGAAGTGCAGTTGCACAATCATGGCCTACCTCAGCCTTGATCTCCCAGGCTAGTGATCTTTCCACCTCTGCCTCCTGAGTAGCTGGGACTACAGGTGCATGCCAACACATCCAGGTAATTTTTTGTATTTTTTGAAGAGACTAGGTCTGGTCATGTTGCCCAGGCTGGTCTTGAACTCCTGGGCTCAAGCACTCTTCCCACTTCAGCCAATGTGTGGAGATAAGCATGAGCCACTATGCCTGGCAACATGTCTTTTTGGTAGACCAAGTTATTTTCCTTTGGTATTCATCAATGATGGATTGAATAAACAAAATGTGGTATAATACACGATGGAATACTGCACAATGGTAAAAAATAACTAAATTATGTCCTTTGCACCAACATGATGCAGCTGGAGGCCATTATCCTAAGTGAATTAATACAGAAAACCAAATACTTCATGTTCTTACTTATAAGTGGGAGCTAAACATTGCATAAACACGGACATAAAGATGGAGACAGTAGACACTGGATACTACCAAAAAAGGGAAGGAGGGAGGAGGCATTGCATGAAAAACTACCTGTTGATACCTGGGTGATGGGATCCTCAGCGTCATATAATGTACCCATGTAATTAACCGGTACATGTTTCCCCTTAATGCTAAACAAATAAATAACACTTGGATCAAAAGAGAAATTTCGAGGATGATTTAACAACTTTGAACTAAATGAAAATAAAAATAAAATATCAAACTTTGTGAGGAGCAGTGAAAACAGTGCTGAGAGTGAAAGTTATAGAAATGAATGCATGTATTGGTAAAGAAGAAAGAGCTAAAATTAATATTTTAAGCTTCCACCTTAGGAAACTAGAAATAGAAAAGCCAATTAAATCCAATGTAAGGAGAAGAAAATAAATAATAAAAATTTCAGCAGAAATCAATGAAATTGAAACAGGAAATCAGTAAAGAAAATCAATGACTTTTAATCTGGTTCTTCGAAAAGATAAAATTGAAAATCCTCTAGCCAAGCTAAGTAAGAAAAAACTAGAATATAAATTAATAGTATCAGAGATAAAAGAGGGGCCAATGCTACACATCCCAGAAATATTAAAAGGATAACAAATGAATACTATACTCCAAACTTACACATTCAATAAATATGAATAAAATGGGCCAATGTCTTGACAGACAAAATTGTCTAAGACTCACACAAAAAGACATTCATAATGTCTATCAATGAAACTCAGTCAATAATTAATTAGTTTATAAAGCAAAAAGCACCAGGCCCAGATGTATACATTAGTGAATTTTTCTTATCTTTTATATAAAAGAAATTATACCAGTGTTCTGAAAACTCCTCAGAAGGTAGAAGCAGAGGGGCTACTCCCCAATTCATTCTGTTTTCAGCAGTACCCTGCTACCAAAATCAATCAGAGTCCTAACAAGAACAACAACAACAAAATCTGCAGATCAACATCTCTGATGAGCATAGATGTAAAAATTCCCAACAAAATATTAGCAAATAGAATAAACTATGTATAAAAATAATCCCACATTATGACAAAGTGGGATTTATCTCAGATATGTAAAGTTAGTTCAACATTCAAAAGTAAATTGTTGTAATCCACCACATCAACAGGCTGAAGAAAAAAAAATCACATGGTTATATCAATAGATGCAGAGAAAGCATTTTACAAAATGGAACATCTATTCACAATAAAAATTCTCAGTACATTCTAAATAGAAGAAAACTTCCTAACCTAATTTTTAAAACCTACAAAAAAGGAAAAACAACAGACAACATCATACATCTTCATGGTAAGAAAACCATTCCCACTAATAACAGAAACAAGGTAAAGATGTCTCCACTTGTTACCCCCTTTCAAAATCACACTGGAAGTCCTAGCTAATGTAATAAAACAGGAAAAGTAAAGAGAAGGTATACTGACTGTGAAGGAAGAAATAAAATTATTTTTGTATGCAGATGACATGACTTTTTATCTGGTATATCCAAGCAAATTAACAAAAATCTCCTGAATCTAATAAGTGATTATAGCAAAATTGCAGAATATAAAAATGTATAAAATTAGTTGCTGTCCTACATATGAGGAATGAAAGTGGAATTTGAAATTAAAAACAATACCATTTACACTAGCATCCCAAATATAAAATACTTGGTTACAAATCTAACAAAATACAAATAAGATCTATATGAGGAAAACTACAAAACTGATGAAAAAAAATCAAAGAACTTAATACGTGGAGAGATATTTTATGTTCATGGATAGGAGAACTGAATAGTGTCAGAATGTCAGTTTTTCCAAACTTGATCTGTAGAGTCAATGCAATCTGAATCAAAATCCCAGCAACTCATTTTATTTATATTAATAAACTTATTCTAACATTTATACAGAGGGGCAAAAAGTCTTATAGCCAACCTAATAATGAAGAAGAGAAAAGTTGGAGGATTGACACCACCTAATTTCAAGACCTACTCTAAAGTGCTATAATCCTGACAGTGTATTATTGGCAAAAGAGTAGGCAAAACTATTAATGGAACAGAATTTAGAGCTCCAGAGTTCTATATTCTGTTCCATTAATAGTTTTGTCTACCACAAATACAGTCGGCCAATCTTTGAACAAAGAAAATACAATGGAACAAAGATAGTTTTTTAAATAAATGGTCCTGAAACAACTGGACATCCACTTGCAAAAAAAAAAAAAAAAAAAAATGAATCTAAACACAGACTTTATACTCTTTGCAAAAGTTAACTCAAAATGGATCACAGACTAAATGTAAGAAGCAAAACTATCTTCTAGAAGATAACATAAAATCTAGGTGACTGAGAGTCTGGCAAATTTTTAGATATGACAATGAAGGCATAATTCATGAAAGAAAGAATTGATACACTAGACCTTATTAAATTTTTTAAAATCTGCACTGGGAAATACAGTGTCTAAGGAATACATAAAAAAATAAGGCACAGACAAGGAGATAATATTTGCAAAAGACATACCTGATAATTATTATTTAAACTATATAAAAAATTCTTAAAAGTCAACAATAAGATAACAGACAACCAGTTAATAATTGGGCCAAGGACCTTAACAGAGACCTCACCAAAAAAGATATACAGATAGCAAATAAACATATGAAGGGATGTTCCACACCATGTCATCAAGGAAATAACAATTAAAAGAACAAATATATACTACAACCGAACTATTAGAATGGCCAAAATACAGAGCACTGACAACATCAAATGCTAATGAGGATGTGAATCAAATTGAACGCTCAGTCATTTGATTCTGAAAATGCAAAATGGTACAGCGATTTCAGGAGACAGTCTGGTGGTTTCTTACAAAACGAAATAAACTCATACCATATGATGCAGCAATCGTACTTCTTGGTATTTATCCAAAGGAACTGAAAGTTTAGTTCTACGCAAAAACCTACACAAGGACGTTTATGACAGTTTTTTTTTGTTGTTGTTGTTTTGTTTTGGTTTTTTTTTTGAGACAGAGTGTCGCTCTGTCTCCCAGGTTGGAGTGCAGTGGCGTTATCTCGGCTTACTGCAAACTCCGCCTCCCGGGTTCACGCCATTCTCCTGCGTCATCCTCCTGAGTAGCTGGGACTACAGGCGCCCGCCACCACGCCTGGCTACTTTTTTGTATTTTTAGCAGAGATGGGGTTTCACCGTGTTAGCCAGGATAGTCTCGATCTCCTGACCTTGTGATCCGCCCGCCTCGGCCTCCCGAAGTGCTGGGATTACAGGCGTGAGCCACCGCGCTCGGCCTGGTAGTTTTAATCATAATTGTCAGAACTTGGGGAAGAAACTAGCCAAGATGTGCATGTGTATTACTAGTGAAAGATGTTAATTTTAAAAGGCTGCATACTGTTTTAACTCCAACTGTGTGACACTCTAAGGCAAAACTGTGAAGACAGTGAAAAGATCAGTGGTTGCCTGGTGTTAGAGGAAGGGAAGGTGTGATGAACAGACAGAGCACATAGGATTTTTAGGATAATGAAAATATTTTGTATGATATTATAATGGTAGATATGTCATTATACATTTGTCCAAAACTCACAGAATATACAATAAAAAGAGTGAAGCTAATGTAAATCATGGACTCTGAATGATGATGATTACAATGATGTATGACTGTAAATTCATCAGTTTTGACAAATGTACTGGGAGATGTTGATAATACAGGAGAGTATGCATGTGTAGGGACCAGGGTTATATGGGAAATTTCAATACCTTTCTTTTAATTTTGATGTGAACATAAAATGGCTCTAAAAAACTAAAGACTTTTCAAAAAGGTAATATAGTGGACTTTTTGGGATCAAATATTTTAGCAGAAACCACAAAAAGAAAATAGCTTTATTAATAATTTAGAGGCAGTTAGATAAGACTTAACTCGTGAAATGAAGAATAATAAAGTTGACAAGAATTAGAAGAGATTGGCTATGTGCAAAAGTTATCCACTATTAGAAAATGTCTGATATGTACTATCTCTTAAGAATACATTACCTTAAGAAAATAAATCTTAATAATTCCTCTGGAACATCATTAATAAATATCAGGAATATTATTCTAAGTATAAAATACCTTTTATAAAAGGGTATATACTATATGAATCTATTTGTATAACATTCTTGAACAGGAAAAATTAATCTGTGGTTAAAACAAAATTGGATTTGCCTTAGAGTAGGAGATTACATTGATGGGTTGAAAATGTATATGAGAGAACATTCTGGCAGTAATGATAATGTTCTAAATTTCATCAAGGTTCTATGTTATTTATTTGAAGGGTATATATATATATGTGTAAAGAGACAGCAGTTGCACATTTAAAATTTGTGCATTTCATTGTAAAGTTTATGTCATTTTTTAAAAGTACACATATATTAAACTTCAGTTAATGATTTGCATAATGTGAATGTTCATATCTGGCTGGTATTTACTGTAAAATTATTTCAAATTTGATGTATTCTTGAAAATTTTTCATACTAAAATACTGGAGAAAATGAATAATGAATGTAGGAATTGAGAATAAAGCAGAGGGGAAGACATACTTTTTTCACTTTAAATGGTTTTAAAATGTTATAATATGTCTATTTCACTTTTGCAATTTTTGTTTTAAGATGAAGAACCAGTCCAGTCTAACTGTGATACATCAGCAGTGCCTCAGAACCAAAGTTAAGAGATATCTGTTCCAAGTGATGTACATGAATATGCACATAAAAGTGTCTTATACTGGATAAATAATCTTGCTTGCTCAAGTGTAAAGTTAATTTTTCAATACACAACTGCACAGAAGTTTCAACATGTTTATATATATAACAATTCATTAAGAGGAGATTTAGCAACCTGTGTTTTCTAAAGATTGACTATAAAACCTTTGTTTTTCACGAATTAAAGTTTATTGAGCACAATAATAGATATGCTGAGCCTAGACATTATACAGCCAAAGACATAAACCTCTCTACTGAATTTAATTAACTCAATTGTACAGCTATCTAAGGTTGATGAAAGGGAGTCAACAAGCTTTCAGACCTACAAAATTCAAAAGCGGATGTTTTACTCTACAAAAAACAGGTGCAATTCTCAATATAGATGGCCCTGTTTATTAATTTAATGTCTCAGTACCATTATTTTTATGTTATGAATCATACAACCTGTTATGAATCATGCAACTTAAGGAAGTGAATGTAATTAATTGTCTCTATGCAATTTGTCTATAACAATGAATACATAGTTATGGGGACACATTTGAATTATAGTGAGAATAAGCCATTATAATGAAAATGAAGTGGTAGGAAAATGACCCAGACACAAAATACACTTATTTTGAAGAAATTAATTTTCTTTGGATTTGGAAACTCAGTGATTTATAGCCATCTATCACAATATTATGCAAGCTTACCAGAAGACAAGATTTGTTAAAATCTAATAAGTTTAAATGACTTATCTTTTGATAAATACCTTATGATAGATCCATAAGGTATTAGTATAGCAGAGGTAGTGCAATACTCAAAATAATTGCCTGAAAATCTTCTTAAACATTGCATTGGATGAATTTAAATAACCAAGAACTCATGTATGTACAATGATCATAATATGTAATTAAATTAGGCTGTATTTCATTAATGTGGGATAGCCAAAGTAGTATCAAATAAAATAATTTGAAGAGATCTTTGAACTGTTACAATACATTGGTAGAGAACTCACTCAGTCTCTAGTATGCAATGTATTTCTTCCAGTTTGTATGGTATTGTCATCACTACTTTGTAGAAGCACTTCAGGTTTTAAAACTGGGCTGCTCATAGTAAAATTATAAGAGCACTCATTTGATAAATAGGAAAATATTGAGAAAATAAATTAAAGGATCATTAAAATTGTATTCATTTGTAGGGTACTATTTTTGTGTCAATAAATGGCAAGTGTCTAAGACTGAAAGGAAATACATATTATCCAAGGTAGGAAAATATTTTATGTAAATATCAGATAAAATAATATGTTTCTACTAATAGTGATAAATGTAATTGTATAATACATTGAACTTTTACAATAAATTATTTTTCTAGAACATCATTAATTATACTTTAATATGCCAATGAATAATATGATAAACCTCTGAGTGTTAATAAATCATTTAGCAAATATTCACTAGTATTGTCAGTGATCACTCATCTCAGTCACCAGATATTTATGATTTGCATCCAGATTTATGAAGCAATAATACTTTAGAAATCTGAACTATTGGTTTGGCTAACTAAAAGTTTACAAACATTTAATGTCTCAATAACTAACACTCAGTGAAACAAAAGCCACTGAACTAATACCTCTAACAGAAATATTTGTAATCATATAATAGTAAAAAATCTTGAACTTAATGTGTGACACTTCTAAAAGGCAACTTAAATATTGTCCATTCTTTTATAGCTTTATACATGTTATCTTACAAATTTAGTGATTATTATTGTTACTAAATTAAAATTCAACATTGCTTAAACATCTTTGATTGATAAGTCCTAGTTAAAGCCAGGGATTTGTACTGGGATATAGACATATCACAGTTTTACAATTGCCTTCAGAAATAGGTAACTATGAGTAATTGGGGATATCCATCACCTCAAGCATTTATCATTTCTTTTTATTAGGAAAATTCCAATTCCACTTTTCCAGTCATTTTGAAATATGTAATAAATTATTGTTAACTATATTTGACCTATTGTGCTACCAAACACTAAGTCTTATTCCTTCTACCTAAATGTATTTTTGCACCAGTTTACCATTATTTCTTTTTTCCTCTCATCCACATTACCCTTCCTCTGGTAACCATCATTCTGCTTCCTATCTTCATGAAATCAAATTGTTTTAGCTTCCGCATGTGAGGGAAAACATGAGATTTTTGTTTTTCTGTGCCTGGCATAGTTCACTAACATAATGACTTCCAGTTTTATCCATTTTGTTGCAAATGACAAGATTTTCTTCCTTTTTATAACTGAATAATATTCCATTGTATATAAGTCTCATCTTTTCTTTATTAATTTATCCACTGATAGAAACTTAGGTTGATTCATAGCTTGGCTATTGTGAATAGTGTTGCAATAAATGTGGAAGTGCAGATATCCCTTCAAATATACTAAATTCCTTTTCTTTTTTGATATATACTTTGCCGTTAGATTGCTGAATCATGTGGTAATTCTATTTTTACCTATAGTTTTTTTAGTAACCTTCATACTGATCTCCATATGGTCTGTACCAATTCACATCTCCAAAATGGCATACGTGGGTTCTCCTTTCTCCATATCCTCACCAACATTCATTATTGTCTGTCTTTTGAGAAAAGCCAATTTAACTGAGGTAAGATGATATCTCATTGTAGTTTTAATTTGCATTTCTCTGACAATTAGTGATGTTGAACATTTTCTCACATACCTGTTGGGCAATTGTATGTCTTTTTTTGGCATATTCTTAATAGACAAATCAACCTTACATTGTTGGGATAAACCCCATTCAGTCTTGCTGTATTATGCATTTTATGTATTGACAAACTATTTTTATAACATTTCAAAAGTAAAGAATAAATAAATTTTACATATTTTAGGGTTGGGGCATTCACAGCTGTCTGACAGAGTCTCATTTTCAGATATATAAAGGGTGATGGGCTACAAAAACACATGTGTACCTCCTTTAGTTCAAATTATGAAAATATTTTCAATGACAGTTTTTATTCCCCTGAATCATCATAATTCCTGCCAATGGCCCATCACTAATTCATCAGAAAATGAGTTTTGCTCATCACATCAGTTATGTTTTTCTCTATACCACTTATTATGTACTCTTTGCTAAGTAGTGAGGTAAAAACATATAAAATATCTAGCACAATTCATTAATTTACAGATGAGAAAGCTGAGTCTTTGGAGATATTATTTGACTTACCCACAGTTATACAACTAACTTGTCAAAATATCAAAATCAGAATGGAGGTTTCTTCTCTCCTGGGCTCAGATTTTTAGTACTTGAAGGTAGCTCCTCAACTTTCTATGCTATTACATATCTTCTTATATAAATAAACTACAGATTTGTATTACATTGTATTTTTATGGCTATATGATAGATAAGAGAAAATGTGACTACGTTAAAAGTAAGGGTTGCTAAGATCAATTTTGTTATAGCTGTGCATTTTCATCTGAAAGTCACATTTATAGAAAAGGAATTAGGAGGAAGAACTAGAATGTAGTTGTGATATTGTACAATAAATATTTGGTCCTTTTCCCATTTCCTGACATTCAATCTCTAAGATCCTTAGAATCTCCAACGTGATGTCTCTTTGTATACTAATGAGTTAACTGATGGCTGGCAGCCTGTGAGTAGCTTCAAGATGGAGGTTATTCACTTGAAAGACCAAGGATTGATTAGAGGCTTGGGACTTTCACCTCCACTCTTCAATCTCTGGGAAGGGGAGAGGGGCTGAAGATTAAATTGATCACTAATGGCCAATGATTTAATCAATCATGTTTATGTATTGAAGCTTCCACAAAATCCCCAAAGGAGAATGTTCAGAGATTTTCTAGATAACCGAACACATGGAGGCTCCTGGTGGGTGGCACACCCTAAGAGGGCATGGAAGCTCTTTGTCCCCTCCCATACCTCATTCTATGAATTGCTTTTTCTATATCCTTTACATTATATTTTATAGTAAACCAGGAAACCTGTTTCTCTAAGTTCAGTGAGCTACTCTTGCTTGGGCCCCATGATTAAGCAAACCCAAGGACGGAGTTGTGGGATCCTTGATTAATAAGCAGCCGGTCAGTCAGAAGCACAGGTAAAGCATCCTAGGGTTTGTGATTGACCTGAGAAGTGGGGAGCAGTCTTGTGGGACTAAGTCCTTCACCTGTGAGATCTGACACTATCTCCAGGTAGAGAGTGTGAGAATTAAACTGGGTTCAGAACACGTAGTTGACGTCCACTGCAGAACAGATGGCTTGTTTGGGGTACAGGAAGAAACTGGATATTTGATAAAAGAAGGCTTCTGTGCTGATTGTTGTAGTGTGAGAGCAGACTAAAAACAAATTGTGTTTTTCCTTGCAGTAGTGATGATTCCCACTGGAATAGACAGTCAACTTAGTTACTCTCATCTTAGCCACCTGGTGAGTTACCCGTGTCAAATACTTTCATTCTTTACTTATCATTATAAATATAAATTTGTATGTAGTGTATGGTCTAAGTTTTGGCAAGTATATTTTGTTTCTTTTTTTGTGTATCAAAGGGGGGTAATAAAATTCATTAGTAGGAAGACCAGCTATAAATAAATCACATTGCCATTATGATTACTAAATCATCCAAAGCCTCAGAGGTAAAGAGTTCCTCACAGAAATACAACCCCAAATAATTCATTGTACTATTTTCAAAGGTGATTAAAGGAAGCCAAAGTCTCTTAAAATATACTATATTACAACAATAAAAAATAGATTTGTAAATTGTATTAATTGGTTAAGTCTTGAACAAGATAGGCATTCATGCTATTGTCAGTGCATTAAAATGTGATTAAAAGCAAACAGAAAATCATTCTTTCATATTTTAGATAAC
The DNA here is from genome assembly GCF_000951035.1 of Colobus angolensis palliatus. Classification (NCBI taxonomy): domain Eukaryota; kingdom Metazoa; phylum Chordata; class Mammalia; order Primates; family Cercopithecidae; genus Colobus; species Colobus angolensis. The sequence continues at coordinate 2,512,603 of NW_012116055.1, forward strand.
TTATTTATTGTGAACTAGTTTTATTTTAATTGTAGACAAAGTTAAAACAATTTTCCCCAAAAATAGAACGCCTACTGAATGTATAGAAGATATCTGTGAGAGTGTGAGTTTTCATGTGTCTGTAAAGTGAAAGTCTCCTTCAGATGAAACAAATTTGTGTCATTTAAAGCAATTTATTTCAGAATGCTTCTACAATCCAACAAAAATTAGAGAACAAACTGGGTTAAAATCTCAATTTATTTTCTTAAAGTTTATAAGTTCTCTGCTATTTATTTTGAGGATTCAGGGCATTGTGTTATAATCAGGAGACTATCCTTAGACAACTATTATGGCCTGTTACTTGGATTGGGCCCCACGATTATAGCACTTTTTAATCTCTTTCTCTGTCTGTTCCCATCTCTCTTTGTCTTTGTCTTTCTCTCTTTCCCTCTCTCTAAATATATACCCTATATCTACATCTATATCTCTATCTCATATCTCTTCTTCTCTCTATAACATCTTAAATATCTTTCTGTTGTAAACTTAGAAATCCTTGAGGCAAATCTATGCAAATATATACTTGTCCCTGCATGTATGTGAAACTTTTTTTGAGAGTTTTACTTATAATTGCATAGTTTGCAATCTCGGGAGACTTGACAGAATATTGCCTTCAAATTGTTTAAACTCTTTACCATCCTCTCCTCTACACACATATGCAGATCCCCAGCCTATAAATCACCGGGAAGCACGTGGGTAGAGTTTGGAAGGGCTTGTCATTATATTCCTCATGGGCAAAGAACAGAATCTTCATGGCAATGATAGTTGTGAGCCTTGTCTTTCCAGACTCTACTGCTCTTTCTTTTGGAGGCTTGAGTGATTGTATAAAATATGTCCAGGGAGTATAGAATCCATAGTACTTAATGTTTATTTAGATGTAGAATATGTTTTCAAGTTCATCTGCCTGAATAACTGGATGAATACTAGTGAAAAACAGGTAAAGTTAAGACAGTAGCCAAAACTGATGTTGCTGGGAAAAGGGAAAATTTTTTAAACTATCTTTCACCTCATTAGTACTTACTAGGGCTTATTTCTGAGCTCAGAACTTATAGTATGGTCATTCCAATCCGTGGTAAGAAATAACTGAGACATGAGCTATTTTAAGGCATTTAAATGATCATATTATTTTTAAAGATAAGTAGAAACTGTGAAAAGTGTATTAAGATGTCAAGAGGAATAACATTTGTCACACAGCTGTTTCTTAGTTTCATAAGAGGAAAAGACATGCTAGCTTAGACTTTATAGCCATCAATGCTTACCACTTAAAGATAGCTAATGTACTGACCATAGCATAATTGTAATGAAAAATGAGAACTTTTGTTATATACCTCACCCCAAACTTTTCTTCATTTAAGTGTACCTTTCTTGGATTTACCAGCTTTCTTAAAAATGTCAGATAACTACTGCCATGTGAGTGATTATATGTGATAATGTAAAGAACTGTAAACAAAAATGAATTATTGTTTCATGCCAGTAATTTCTAGAGTAGTATGTTATGTGCAAACAACTAACTGAAACAGACATAGGTATCAAGGGTTTGGTGTTGCTGTAAGAAAAACAAAAACAAAAAACTATAATATGTGGCATTTGTCCAGGGAGGAGACAGCAGGCAAAAGGCTGAAAGGGCAGTAAGAAAACTTTTGGTGTAGTTGGGATAACAGTGGGATTGCTGTGGGAGGCTGAAGAAACAGCAAATTCTAGTCATAGTGGTACAAAAATTGCAAAACTGTCTACTGAGTTAACTTGAAAAATAGAAAATGAACTTGTGGTTCTGACTAATAAGCTTTCTAGCACAACGTGGAAAGTGTCAATTTAATTTTTTAGCTGCATATGATAAAACTTTTAAAAAAGTGTGAAATGAACTAAAGAAGGAATTGTTTAGCTTGCAAGATGAATTTAGAATAAATATGAAGTGTGTAGGACAGATTGAGTAGAAATATAATTATTTTCAGAAATTCAGTGTTTCCTGGAAGCTTGAGATTCTTAAGGTAAAATCAGCCTAAAGATGAATTGTATTAAGAGTCTGATTATAAAAACATTTCAGTGCTTTAGAAAGTTTTAAAGCTGTGATTATTAGACCATTACAAAGGTACTTATAAAAATCTCAAGAATATTGTCCCTCACTGGCCTTGTATAACAAAAGTATAAAGAAGCCTGTCTTGGCCGGGTGCGGTGGCTCACGCTTGTAATCCCAGCACTTTGGGAGGCCAAGGCGGGCAGATCACGAGGTCAGGAGATCAAAACCATCCTGGCTAACACAGTGAAACCCTATCTCTACTAAAAAGTACAAAAAATTAGCCGGGCACAGTCGTGGGCGCCTGTAGTCCCAGCTACTAGGGAGGCTGAGGCAGGAGAATGGCATGAACCCGGGAGGCAGAGCTTGCAGCGAGCTGAGATGGTGCCACTGCTCTGCAGGCTGGGTGACAGAGCGAGACTCTGTCTCAAAAAAAAAAAAAAAAAGAAAAAAGCCTGTCTTGTGAAAAATTTTAGATGTGGTCTTTGGCACACGGAGGTAAACCCCAATAAAATTGAGACAACCTAGACAATTGAAAGGGAGTTTTCCTAACTAAATCACCCTTGTATGATCCTCTTCTCACAGCTCCACTGAACAGTGCCCCAGTAGGAACTCTTTGTGGGGGCTCTGGCCCCCTCATTTCCCTTCTGTACTGACCTAGCAGAGGTTCTTCATGACAGTCCTGTCCCTGCATCAAACTTTTGACTGGGTAACCAGTCATTTCTACAATCCTCTGAAATCTAGGTAGAGGTTCCCAAACCTCAGTTCTTGACTTCTGTGCACCTGTAAGGCTCAACACCACGTAGAAGTTGCCAAGGCTTAGGGCTTCCATCCTCGAAGCCACAGCCCAAGCTGTATGTTGGCCCCTTCCAGCCACAGCTGGAGCAGCAGGGACACAGGGCACCAAGTCCCTAGGCCGGCCGCACACAGCACAGGGACCCTGGACCCAGCCCATGAAACCACTTTTTCTTCCTGGGCCTCTGGGCCTGTGATAGGAGGGGCTGCCAGGAAGTTCTCTGACATGGCCTGGAGACATTTTCCCCATGGTCTTGAGGATTAAAATTAGGCTGTTTGCTACTTATGCAAATTTCTGCAGCAGGCTGAATTTCTCCTCAAAAAATGGGTTTTTCTTTTCTACTGCATTGTCAGTCTGCAAATTTTCTGAACTTTTATGCTGTTTCCCTTTTAAAATGGAATGCTTTTAATAGTACCCTGGTCACTTTTTGAATGCTTTGCTGCTTAGAAATTTTTTCTGCCAGATACTCTAAATCATCTCTCTCAAGTTCAAAGTTCCACAAATCTCTAGAGCAGGGGCAAAATGCCACTAGTCTCTCTGCTAAAACATAACAAGAGTCACCTTTGCTCCAGTTCCCAACAAGTTCCTCATCTCCATTTGAGACCACCTCAGCCTGGACCTTATTGTTCATATCACTATCGACATTTTGGACAAAGCCATTCAACAAGTCTCTAGGAAGTACCAAATTTTCCCACATTTTCTTGTGTTCTTCTGAGCCCTCCAAATTGTTCCAACCTCTGCCTGTTACCCAGTTCCAAAGTCACTTCCACATTTTCAGTTATCTTTTCAGCAACACCCCACTCTACTGGTACCAATGAACTGTATTAGTCCGTTTTCAGGCTGTTGATAAAGACATACCCAAGACTGGGAAGAAAAAGAGGTTTAATTGGACTTACAGTTCCACATGACTGGGGAGGCCTCAGAATCATGGCAGGAGGTGAAAGTCACTTCTTACATGGTGGCAGCAAGAGAAAAATGAAGAGAAAGCAAAAGCAAGAACCCCCTGATCTGATGGGTTCATCAGACCTCTTGAGACTTATTCCCACAACACATGGGAATTCTGAGAGATACAATTCAAGTTGAGATTTGGGTGAAAACACAGCCAAACCATATCACCAAATATATATCTATTTAATAATCCAGAAAATACAACCTTATGTACTTACTCAAGAAAAGTGAAAATATTATCTACAGAAAGACATATATATCTGATTTGTTCATAGGATGCTTATTCATGACAGCCTCAAATCAGAAACAACTCTGTATCCGTCAATAGGGAAATACATTAAAAACAAAACCAACAAGCAAATGCCCCAAACCTGTGGTATATTTGTAAAATAAAGTATTACAAAGTAAAATGATCAATAAAAACAAAAAGATGAGTGTCACAAACATGTTTTGTGAATGTAGTTTTCCATAAAAGAGTGTATAATTTATAGCTTCACTTAAAGAATTGATGAAAGTAGGCAAAACTAACCTTTTTGATTCTGTCCGAATCAAAACAATTGTAGCCTCTGTTGAAATTTTGACTGGAGAGTGTCATGAGAAAATATGTTTTTAATAGATATTCTACATGTTTATGTACACTAATGAACTAATGAATGGATAATTAGATGATTGATAGAAGATAGATAAATGATAGATAGATAGATAGATAGATAGATAGATAGATAGATAGATAGATAGATTTTTTTCCCCTACAAAGCCATTAAGAAGTATTGAACACAAGGAAGTCTGCTATAAGAGCAAGCTAATTGTAGTGGGAGAAAGGATTGGTAACTTGAAAATAATCTAATAGAAATTATTCAAAATGGATCATAGACTAAATTCAGAAAATAAAATAAAATAGAGCTATGTGGAATAATAGCTAACAGAATAAACTATGTGTATTTGGATCTTCAGAATAATAGGTGGACAAAAAGGGAGAAAAAAATATATAGAGACAAAAAATGTCAGAATTTGTTTTTTTCAAAATTGATGAAAGAACATCTATACACAAGCCCACAAAGCTGAGTGTGTCCTAAGCCAGATAGTTAAAAAGAAACAAAAAACATGTTAATAATATTTATTTTGGACACTATTTATTTAATGTTGTCTCCAGTACAAGAGAAAATAATGGATAGTGATGACTAGATGACTGTATGTGTGATAGAGCAAGTAAAATTAGAGTTTAGGTTATGGGCATGAGTGTACACTGCAATGTATTTTCAACTTTTGTTTGTCTTTGAATACATTTAATACAATGTTGAAAAATAGACCAAACTACTCAAATAGATATTTTATAAAATGGCATAATATGGAGACTGAATAACATAAGAAAATGTACACAGTATTATTAGTTATCAGGAGAATGCAAATTAAAACCACAAAGCAATACTATTACATACCTACCAGATGGTTATGTTTTAGAAGACTGAAACTACACATTGTTGGAGAAAATGTTTGGCAACAGTAGCTTTTACACATTTCTGGTTTGAATGTAAATGATAAAACCACTTTAAAAATGTGATGTCAATTTCTTATATGTTTTAACATACACCTACCTATACCCCTGCATTCCTTCTCCTAAGTATATATCTAAGATGAATAATGCCTATGTACATAAAATATCTTATACAATTTTTTTTTAAAATTTTACTTTAAGTTCTGGGATACATGTATAGAATGTGCATGTTCGTTACACAGGAATACATGTGCCATGGTGGTTTGCTGCACCTATCAACCCATCATCTAGATTTTAAGCCCCACATGCACTAGGTATTTATCCTAATCTTCTCCCTCCCTTTGCTCCCTACCCCACAACAGGCCTCGTTGTGCGATGTTCCCTTCCCTGTGTCCATGTGTTCTCGTTGTTCAGTTCCCACTTAACATTTTTATTCTATTGGAGAAAAACAAATCTAAATGGTTTTCAATGGCAGAATAAATAAACTGTGGTGTAGCTTGAAAAGTATACAAATTAATTCAGATTGGCACCAATATGAAAAGGATTTGCTATGTGAGGAGGGCATTAACTAGGGAAGGCTATGAGAAAACTACCCATGGGAGTGCGAATGTTCATCTCGGTTTGGTTAGTGATCGTCTTAGGGTATTAATATGAAAAAAACACAAATAAAATCATTTTAACTAAATAGGAATGCTTAAATATTTTTGAATACGTAATATCATATCCTGAGTTGAAATCTCTGTGCCACGCATTCTTCATTTGCTCTGTCACTCATCCTCTTAATATATATTAATTAAAGATTTACTATGTACCAACCAGTAAGCTTAAGGATAGGAGTTCAAAGTAAATAAGATATTAACTCTGCCTTCAAGAGCCTCTCAATTCTGTAAAGAAAACGAGCACAGGAATCCATAATGTTACTAATTCTTTCTATATTAACAGTATTTAATTGTATATGGTGCATCTTATATTGAATTTGTAATTATTTTGGGAACATAACAAGGAGTAAGGAGCATATCTAAATGATTTCTTCCTGTCTTATTTTAATATACTTAATTGCCACTACCTACACTAGCGCCCTCCTTATAGTCCAGATACAAGAAATATATGTAGCCAATCAATCTGGTGCTTATTAGTTCTGTTTTTTTTTTTTCAATCCTAACCAGTAGATACAAAATTAACCCTAATCCTTTCTACTGCCAGCTTCTAGGAAAAGATGGGTTGATAATAAACTGCCTTTTCTGAAACTCAATAATAAATAATTTATTGGAAATACCAAGACTAATTATAGGAAAAACAATAAATTCTGAACCAAAGTCAGAATGGAAAAACTGAAGAGAGACTTGCAGAGAAAATACCCAAACTTTGACATAATTTTTCCACCATAAAAACATCTTCCATTCTCACTTCTGAAGGAAGAAGTTTCTTCCTTACCATTGTATTTCCTCTTTTCAGTCTGCAACATAAGACCCAGCTTGAAATTGTATTTTCCCCTGTCTTCTACTAAAAGCACCCAGAATAGTAAATTCCCTTTTTCAGTGGGCTCCTGCCATACATTTTTCTTTCAGTGAAGTTGTTTTCAATTCAGATGGAACCATCCTCCTCTCTGTGAATTTAGTTATAATGAGGGCTAACTAGGTGCAAGGAGAGATGCTTCATGGGTTGTTTCCAGGGGATTCAAGGTTAATGTGTAATATTTTCAATTCTTTTTTCAAACAGTAGCTTTCATATTATATTCTTCTGAAATAAAATGAGAGCGTGTCATTTATGCAAGCTGTAAGCACCTTCTTAATTGTAGCATCGATTCAGAGATGACTAAGTAACTGAGCTAAGAGGTCTGGCAGAGTAAGGGTTAGGCTTTATTTTGAAATTTCTTTCTTAAGAGTCCAAAGAATTACATTGCATGGTTATAAATTTATAGCTCAAATAAGAAATCAAGTCATGCAAAGCAAATACTGTTCTTGTAAAAAGTCACATAAATAGAGAAAAGCTGAATCAAGTGGAAAGCTTGGCAGATATGTAAATATGCTCACCAAAGCTATTTTCTTACCAAAGCCAGATTGATGTCCCTATACTTAAAAAACAAACTATATTACCACCTGGAAATATCCACCTTTATAAATATGTATACCTAAAGAAAGAATGATCTAGGCAAATGTACATTATGTAATGTATGCTGAATTTTACCTAGTGATAAAAGTTGAAAAATGTAAAGCCAAATAACAGTGGATTGGGAAGAGTTTTTAGACACAGCACTGAGGAGGTCCACTGCTTGATGGACCAGGAACACCAGGTTCTACACAAACCCTTACTCATTTTCCTACCAGAAACATTTCAGAGGCATACGCAGGTACACTGTCTAGGAAACAATCCACTTCAAGGAATCTGTGACTGAAGCGGCTTGCATTCAGAACTCAAGAAATAGCCGTTTCTTAATCTGTCAAGTTGTTTCAGAAGATGTGTTTACTGTTTTACACTGGGATTGGGATGGGTCATCTTAATCTCCACAGTAAGTAGCCAGATGATGTCTTTACAGGAGCCCATATTCTCAGATATTTTATGCTTTTTCTTAATGACAAAATTCTCTCCTGAAATTTTCATCCCCCACCCACATGTGCAGCCTGATCGCTTGGCTGAGGGAAGGGATGTGTTACTTTGATAGGTGTGAATGCATCTATGGGAACATTTCCTTGAGATACTTGTTTGTTAGTGTTGTTGTTGTTTCATTTGTTGCCTGCCTCTCTAGGACTAAAAAAACTTTCCTGATGATCTTGCAATGTATTTTCCTTAATATAAAAGAAAAATCAGGTAATATTTCACTGGGGTGGAGTTGATTATAGACATTTGGGAGCTTTTGTTCAAATTAAGTATTTTCTCACCCTGGGTGAAGACTTTGTCACTTGGCAGCATTGAATAAGAAGATAGGTCCAGGAAGAACTCCAGGAATTTACTGTTTAGCCAGTCTTCTCTAGCCAAAGTGCTTTCTCTTACTCTAGCAATCTGAGAGAATGGATGGGAGTGCCATTTGGCCTTTTTCAACTAAACGTCCAACATAACATAACTCCTATAAATATAAAAAGCAAAGTTTGGGCCCTTGTCAATAAACTCATGGTAGAACAAATTAACACTAAAGCAAAAGCTTTCACTGAGTTATCAAATTTATTTTATCTATTCTCTTGTCTCTGGAGACTTTCTTTTCTCTCTTCATTCAACTCTCTGCCAAAACATTTCACTCTTGAAGACAACATAGATTTATGTTTCAGAACTGAAGCAGTGTTATATTGCAGGCTGTCTTCTGTCTTGAGCAAGGTTTTTCTTATGTCAGTAAAACAGAACATCAATTAGTTATTTTTTGTATGTAGTTTTGTGAAAATTATATGAACTCTTTCACTTACTTTTATTGTAAAGACTACCTATATTTCTTCAGCATCCCCTACATGACTTTCTATTCTTTTACTATTTTAATATTTTCTCTCCATAGTTTTAGATGTTTTGCCTTGAGAGTAGAAGTTTTCTGATGAGCCATGGTTTCATCCATATTTGCTTTCTCTTGTATTTGACAAATACATAATATGAAGTTCTTTATATAGTTTTAAAATCAAGCATGTATAAGAATCACATTGACTTACTAGGATGTATTCAATTTGATTTTTATCATGTGACTCTTTCAAATAGATTATTTCCATGGAAGCTAGCCAGATGTTTCATTGATTTCAATATATTGAACCTTGGTATAGTTATAATGATATATTTTGTGATAGTTTCAAATTTATGGTGAATAATTATAATACACTAAGTAGCATAACACCAGGTTTAGAGATTTTGTTAGTATTCTTTTTTAATGAAAATTTCCCCACCAGGAAAAAATATGAAATAATAGTTAATTTCTGATGCAGCCCCACTAAATACTCAAATCTATAACTTAAATCACTGATTTCATTAAAGCAGTCACACATGGCCCAATTTAAATGTCAACTTAACATGAATTGATGTGTATTTTTTTTCTGGATGACCACATAATGTATTATTTCTAAATTTATCAATTCTAGCATTATACACCACAATTTATCCTAACAACAATCATGTTAGTCATCAATCCCATTAATCCCCAGTCTGTCCAAAAGTGAATTTCCTCTTGCACTATTTTCCTTTCTCCAGCCTGTACTCAGTAGCCCATCATTATAAGAACTGTTTTCCAAAACCTCTTAGCTCCCTTGCTCCTCTTCTTCTCATTTTCATAAAGTCACAGGCTTGCCATGTATTTTCTCAGTTTCTTTATCCATATAGCTGAGTATTGATGCTGAAAATCCCACAACTCCATAAATTGTTTGGAGTCAGACTCACAAATGTGCATGACTTCAAAGGCCAAGCAAAACTGTCTGCTTATTCTGCTAGTAGGAATTTTCCCAACTTCAAAAAAAGATTGTTTTGCATCCTTTTTCACATCTACCTGTCACATCTACCTTTATTTTCAGTCAGTCTTAACCTCAAACATGGAAGTCACCAGGTTTGAACTCCTAGATCTTTCTATCAACAATTCCTAGCTAGTCTGCCTAATACTCAAGTCCTTTCATCACTTGAGCACCTCCTAACTCATCTCTTCCCTTCCACTCTGTGCACTTGAAGGTTGGCAGTTTGTCTTGAATGCAAAGGCAAATAAAAGTAATTCAGGGGCTGCTAGTGTTAAAACTGTAGTATAAGTTCTGCAAAATAAGAGACAATGGAATGTTTGTTGAAGGAATGATTGATTCCCATTGAGACAGGCAGGCTGACTGGTTTACTGTTTTGATGTGATTTAGAGAAAAAGAACAAAAGCTCCTTACTCAAACTGTAGCTAACCTAACTTCCAGCCAATCACCAACAAAAGACCCAAGAACCTATTAATCTCAAATGCTTGCTTTAGGGGGCTAGGAAGTTACCCAGTACCCCTCATGAACACTTAGACTTAATCTTCAACTCATAATTATCCCTCCTTCATTTTAGTGCTGTGAACCAAAAAGTATCTGAGACAACTCTCAATTAATTTACAAAATTTGTTTTAACAAGATTCAGGATGTGCCCATGATACAACCTCAGGAAGCCCTGATGACATGTGCCCAAGGCGGTCGATGTATAGCTTGCTTTTATACATTTTAAGGAGACATAATATAACAACCAATACATGTAAGATTTACATTGCTTCGATCTGGAACGGCAAGACAACTCAAAGCAGCGGTCATAGGTAGATTTAAAGGTTTTCTGGTTAGCAATTTGTTGGAAGAGTTATTATCAATAGAAAGAGATGTCTAGGTTCTAATAAGGGGTTGTGGGGGTCAAGGGATTATCATGCAGCTGAAGCCTGCAAGTAGCAGGCTGCAGAGAGAATATGTAAATGTTTCTTTTTTTTTTTTTTTTGAGACGGAGTCTCACTCTGTCGCCCAGGCTGGAGTACTGTGGCCGGATGTCAGCTCACTGCAAGCTCCGCCTCCTGGGTTCATGCCATTCTCCTGCCTCAGCCTCCTGAGTAGCTGGGACTACAGGTGCCCGCCACCTCGCCTGGCTAGTTTTTTGTATTTTTTAGTAGAGACAGGGTTTCACCGTTTTAGCCAGGATGGTCTCGATCTCCTGACCTCGTGATTCGCCCGTCTCGGCCTCCCAAAGTGCTGGGATTACAGGCTTGAGCCACCGTGCCCGGTGGTAAATGTTTCTTACCAGACTTAAGGTCAGTGTTGATGTTAACACTGGTCAGCTTTTCTTGAATTCCAAAAAGGAGGAGGGTATAGTGAGATATAGTTGACCACCCTACTACTATCATGGCCTGAACTAATTTTTTCCAGTTAACTTTGGAATGCCCTTGGCTGAGAGGAAGGGTCCATTCAGATGGCTGGAGAGCCTTAACATTTTATTTTTGGTTTACAATGCTAAAAGTCATGCCCAGGGGTAGAGATTTAAAATGCTAATGTTACATGCAATGTATGAGAAAGCATGTGAAGTGACTACACAAGTGCTAGGGAAACCCCTCCTATATATACCTTGATGAAACCTTTCCCTATAGGGAGGCCATATACAACTAACCTACATACTACCCTTGGGAAATAACCTGCCTTTTTTCTTTCATGGTGCTGACTTCCTCATGCAAAAGCTGAGATAAATCTTTCTCTGGTCTCTGTGCTGCCGTGTCTGATGATCTCTCTTGGTTTCTCTCCTTGCAGCTGATAAGGACCCAGGGCAATGATAAGACTATGGTTGAAGAAGGTAGACAAATTGAGTATTTGTAAGACTGTTGAATATGTATAATGTATCGGGGGAACCCCCACCCCCGATATTTATCATGGGTTCTTTTCTATTTCCCTAAGCGTCTCGACTGGTTTGAGAAATAAAGGGAAAGAGTACAAGAGAGAGAAATTTTAAATCTGGGTGTCTGGGGGAGACATCACACGTCGGCAGGTTCCATGATGCTCCCCAAGCCGTAAAACCAGCAAGTTTTCATTAACGATTTTCAAAAGGGGAGGGAGTGCATGAATAGGGCGTGAGTCACAGAGATCACATGCTTCACAAGGTAATAAAATACCACAAAGCAAGTGGAGGCAGGGCGAGATCACAGGACCACAGGACATAGCCTGATAGAAATGATTTAAGTAGCTAAAACAATTTGAGTTTCTTTCCTTTTTTTCAGTTTGAATTCTATTAAAATAAGTGCATTTTATTCTTAAATTTAAATACCAATACCTGCAAACTTTGTTGTATACGTCTAAGAACTAAAATTAAAAAAATAAACTTTAGATATTTAGGTTCCTACTTAAAAAAAAAAAACCTAACATTTGCTCCTTGAAGAATGCTGGTAACTTTTAAATCTTTTAAAAAAATGTTTAACTACAATTGTTTTAAGATTTATAAAACCATGCTTTCTTGTTTTGGTTTGTTTTTGAGATAGGGTCTCACTCTCTCATCCAGGCTAAAGTGCAGTGGTATGATCACAGCATACTGTAATCTTGAACTCATGGGCTCAAGTGATCCTCCTGCCTGAGTCTCTCAAGTAATTATTTTCTTCAATGAGGCGTCTGTTAAGGTCTTGTGTTGATTTATTAATCAGTTTGTTTGTGTTCTTATTGTTGAATTTTAAGTATGTACAAGTTTTAAATTTTAATGGACACTGTCAACTTTTCTGTCAGTAAGTTTGTATTACTTTCTGTGTTACCCAAACTTCTTGAGTTTAAAGTGAATTGATATTTTCCATTTATTCACTTTTTAGAAGATAAGCTCTATCAATTCTTTCAGCGTTTATGTTTTTTGTTATTGCCTTCTCACTTGTTTATAGGTAATTTGTATCTTCTTTTAGAATTATTCAGTCTTGTCCTTTACCTATGTTCTTATGTCGTTTGTCTTTTTCTTATTCACTTGAGTTTTAAAATATATTCTAGCTATTTAATCTTTGTCAATGATATGTTGTAAAATCTTTTTTAATTTGTCAATTGTATTCTATGTTTTTTTTTATTTTGCCCCACATGTGGACCTTAAATTTTTGTGAATTCTCATCTGTACATCTTTTTTTTTTTTTTTTCACAGCCTCTAGGATAAATAATGAATTTATAAAAGTTATCTTTATCCAATAAGCTTAATACTTTTTTCTAATTTCATTACAATTTATTTTATTTGTGACTGCATATCAGTATTATTAAATGCCAAGCGTTATACAAAACTAGAAAATTGGAAGAAAAAATGCTATATATTTTACTTCCTAGAAATAAAAAAAAATCAGCAATAAAATATTATATTAACTGCTATCTAAAGTCAGATGCAGGTGTAGTGATCACAGTACAATATGAGTATATGCTACAGTACCTACAACTGAATGATGTAGTATGAGAAAGACATTTTGAAAAGTATGACGCCAGAAGCTAAACCAGAAAACTCATCCAAGTGTTGGGGAGAGGGGCTGCAAACTTTATTAAAAGACTTTCTCAAGTTAATGAAAGCCCTAAAAAAAACATGATATTAGCAATAGCATGTTGAGAATCTGAAACACAGTATTCTAACTTCTGAATGTTAAATAATAATCCTTGGGGAGGAAAGCAATGCAATATATTTCATAAGGCAATAAAATAATTTTGAAAGACAATAATAATGCTATCAATAAATGTAGGGGAGAAAATTATTATAGTGGTATATAACGCGCTTAACAAAAATATTATTTTGTTTTTTTGTCTTTTGTGATGTTGGAGCTATTAGTCAAACACTTTTAGATTTGTATTTTTTTCTTATTCTAAATTGATATTTAATTTTATACCTAATTCTGTATTCATAATTTTATACTCCTTTTCGTAAAAAAGTTCATCAAATTGAGTAGGCTTCAGGCCAGCCCTTATCTAGGTCTTCATATCTCTCATGATGAGTCAAAATTTCTTGTTTTAAGATTTGACTTTTCAATATGAAGGTACAGTTTTTCTCTCAATTCAGTATAATTTCTCTTTATTAAATCTCACGAAGATTTTTTGATTTTAGTTTTGTTTATTGGGTGTTCTACTTTGTGAATTATTTTTATGGTCTTTGCCCTTCAAGTATTTTATTTTTTTCAATAATTCCCTTCAAATATTTACCTGTATCATATAAGTTTATTATGACATCTCTAATCTTTTCTGTGTCAGATATTGAATTTTTAGAAATATCTAATGGGTTCCTCCCCACTATTAGCTACTCAGTAACTCCAGAATACATTAAAATCTAAAAAGTAGTAAACATTTTTGATCTCTTGACTCAGCTGAGAATTATTTCTGTTATTTTGGTATCTTCTCCAAATTATAAACAATCTCTTACTTGAGGTATATTAGTAAAAACTGTCAGAATTTCATAGTTTCACTTTTTTCTTTGTCTTGAGAATGACTTTTAGTCTGGAGTAAGGGTTTAGAAACTTGTCAGGCCAAAATATCCAGTACATTTCTTTCTTCATGTAGTTACCCATGCTCCAATTGTTTAAAATACATTGCTGTTATTAGTAAGAAATATAACATATTTATGAAATGATTCCATCAAAATTATTTGGATGTTTTCATATATTTATTCTTATTTTTCATGTGTCAGTGTTTATATAAGATTTATTTTCGATGTGTGGATATGTATATAGGAAAATTCAGAGATTAAGCTGTATAAGATTGGATAATTGGCCAATTTGTGAGCATTTACAGTGTTTTTAATAATTTTTATCTTTCAATTAGAAACACACATCAGGCATATCATGCACTCTGTCATCATGTTTTCAGTAGTTATACATGTACTTTATTCTCCTTATCTTATTGAGTAGTTTGTAAGACATTTGTTTAAAATCCTTTCTGTAAAACTTGGAGGCAATAAGGTGGGGCTCTGTGTTCACGTTCTTGTTGAGTTCTTAGTAGTCTGATTCTTATGCAATTCACCTACTATATTTCTACAAGCAATGTAATTTGGGAAAAAAATCAGGTACTGAAATGTTTATTTTTATAAATGAGCTAAACTTAAAAATGATCCGAAGAGTAAGTTCACAGCAAGCATTCATTTCTTTTCCTTCCATGTAATTTGCATGCAAGTCAGTCATTTTCATATATGTTTATAAATCCTTTTCTTGATTTGTTCTCCTTCTTACAATAATTTTAATATACAATTATTTTTACTCTGGTTAATGGAATTTTTTAAGTGCCCTGAATTCCATTTCAGAATGATGAAGGGAATTAAATGTTTATGTTACATAGATATTAATATTCAATATTCATCAAACGCATGCAAAATAAGCAATTAAGAATATGCAACTGTATCCCATTATGAACATATCCTTGATGCGCCTTCCAAACTTAAATTCCAAATTCTTTCTGCTATTCAGCTAGAAGTTTTGCTAATATTTTCTTAATGGAAAATTGTATTTTCTGAACTGATTAATAATAAAAAATTTTCCATTTTTTGAAATAGCCTATTTCTTTTTAACTTTTTAATCATTCAATTAACTACTCCCCCAGCCTATACCAAGAATTATATAGTAATTCTTTTTTAACAGTTAAGAAGTCACAGTAGGTTTGGGTTATAACCAACATACTGTGGCTTACAAGATAATATGGAATAGTGGCTAACCCATGAGTATAGTGAGAATGCTTTGTAAAAGTTATAATGGAATAATCCCTTAGCTAATAATTATTATTGTAGTGTAGCTATTTGGCTATGACAAAGTAATACTAGTTGAACCTCATTTGACAATATATGATGGAAACCTAGTACATAGTGTTGTACATATTTTCACTTGGTTAAACAACCTTTAGAAGATATGCTCAGTGATTTCATATTTCAACTCTAAATTCTTAGTTTTCAACAGTAGGTTCAATGCATTATTGGTAGATTTTGCGACCTAGGTTTTTTTGTATGCTCATTTTGGTAGGATGTTTTCAACACTCCTATTTTGTCCACTTATCCTCTGTAATTTTAGAAAAATAAATTGCCTTAGTAAGTTTTGTTAGATAATTTCAGTCACTCCATTATGTGAAAGACTTAATGGTTCACAAAACATTTTTGTTTCTGCATTTCAGATATCCACTTTGTTTGAAATAAAGCCAAAGAGAAACCAAGATATTATTATTATTTTAGTGAGAAGAATTTGAGGCTATAAACTAGATTTATTAATGCATTCAGTTATTCAACACATGTTTATCAATAGCCTATCACTTTGACACACACATTGGATAGAGCAGTGGACAAATGGATGATGACACACATCCTTGCTATAACAAGGATCATATTTTACAGAGTAAATACAAACACTGTGTGTTGTGAAGACAGAATATTTGCAAAGGGACATTTATTATTAAACCTGCCATTTAGGGAAGAGCTCACTGAAAAAGTTATGGAATAAAAATCTGAGCAACATGAAGGAGTGAGTGATAGAAATCTATGGTAGAAATTTCAGCCAAAAATAAGAGTCAGTTTGAAGAGAATAATGCTGCAACATGTTGGGGTAATGTGATGAAAGTCACTATAGCTGTACCTGAGAAAGTAAGGTGATGAATAGTAAATGCATTCAAAGAGGTAAGGGGGGACCAGATTGTGTAGGTCTTACAAAATGAAAAATAGCATAATATACCTCATGGTTTTAAAGGATACTATTGTTACTGGGGTGAAAAGGGACATATAAAGATTAGAATAGCATTAGGGGGATGAGTTAGATGATCAATGAAATAATCCAGACAAGAATGACGATGATTGGATCATGGCTGTGGCAATAGAGAAATTAAGATTTTGTTGTATTCTGTATATATTTTCAAGTTACAATGGATAGAATTTGCTGAGAGACTGCACATGGGATTCATGAGGAAGACAGGGATTCAAGATGACTCCGAGAATATTATGATAAGGGTAATTGAGATCTGTAAGACTTCAGAAGGTTTGTTTGAGGTAAATGGTTAGAAACTTGTTTGTTTATGTTGATTTTAAGAGCATCAGGAGGCATATGAATGGATATATTGGGTAAGCAATGTATATGAACCTAGAGTTCATACATAGAGATCTGAGATGGAGGTATATATTGGGTATTCATCAATTGATAGATGCATTATGTTCTGTGAGACTGAATAAGATCACAAATGGCCTGAATATCAGTAGAAAAGAAAAGAAATCCAAAGACCACATCCTGGTGCACTCTAAATTCAAGAGACTGTTTCGATGAGGAAAAGAAGTATGAAGATCCAAAAATATATCAAGAAAATTAAGCAAGGTTGCTGTTTAAGAAGTAAAGTGTATAGAGTCTGAAAGTGTTTCAAAGATGTGTGAGAAATAATGTCAAATGTTGCTGATAGATCAATAAGTTAAGGACAGAAAAATAATGAATTTTTTTTTTTTTTTGAGATGGAGTCTTGTTCTGTCACCCGGGCTGGAGTGCAGTGGCCGGATCTCAGCTCACTGCAAGCTCCGCCTCCCGGGTTTTACGCCATTCTCCTGCCTCAGCCTCCCGAGTAGCTGGGACTACAGGAGCCCGCCACCTCGCCCGGCTAGTGTTTTGTATTTTTAGTAGAGACGGGGTTTCACCGTGTTAGCCAGGATGGTCTCGCTCTCCTGACCTCGTGATCCGCCCGTCTCGGCCTCCCAAAGTGCTGGGATTACAGGCTTGAGCCACCGCACCCGGCAAAATAATGAATTCTTTAGTAATCAAAATGAAGATTACCGGTGCACTTGATTAAAGCATTTTAACGTTTGTTTATACCTCATTTCTAAGTGGCAAATTTCCCAAAGCAAATCACATGTTTAAGCCCAGATCCAAAGGGTAAAGAAACTCCACCTTCCAATGAGAAAAAAAAAAAATTCAACTTTATATGGCAAAAAGTAGGTATGCAGGAAAAATTATTTTTGCCATTCTTGCAAACAATTTAACATGACCTGAAATCCTATAGACGTTAAAAAGTTCATAAAATGACATTGTAGACATAATGCTCCATATCAGTCATTAGAGAAATGAATATTAAAACCACATGAGATGCCAGTGCATGCCCTCTCAAGTGGGTTAGTACTAAAAAGAAAATGGCAAGTGTTGACAAGGATGTGGAGCATCTGTAACTCTTGGATATTGCTAGGGGAATGTGAAATGGTACAGCCACTTGTGCAAGTAGTTGGTCAATTTCTTGTATAATTAAAGATGTGATTACTGTATAAGCCAGAAATTAAATTTACAGGTTTTTAGCCAAGAATAAGGAAAACACATTTATGTAAAACTTCTATGAGAATGTTCATAGGAGCTTTATTTATAATGATCCAAACTGTAAACAACCCAAATATTCATCACAAATTGTGAGCATATCCAAATTATGAATGATTAAGTAAATTATGGTATCTCCATTCAGTGGAATGGTACTTACTGATGAAAATCACTTAGTGTATGATACACTATAGAGCACAAGTATCAAATGTATTCTGAAAGTGAAAGAAACCAGACACATAAGATTACATATTTCATGATTTCATTTATTTGAAATTCTCAAAAAGACAAAACCATAACAAAATAAAGAAGATTAGTTGTTTCCTGTAGCCAGTAGGTAGGGCTAGCGAATTGACTGAAAAAAGATACGTTACCAAACTCTTTATGTTACTATTTATGTTACCAAATGATTTATTCCTCATTTAAAATGACCTTGGTCAAAAATGCATTGCATTGTGGATTTATAATGGGTGAAATTTATTATACAGAAACTGATAATATAACTGATCGAAATAAAATAAAAATAGTAAAGGATGCTATGAACAAGCTTATGTAATAACAATTTGGATAAAGCAGACAAAGTTCATGAAAAAAACACAACTTATCAAAACCAATTCAAAAAATAATAGAAAATGTGGTCATCAGCAAAGCCTAAGTCCTGTCCTCTTGCTCACCTCCCCGAACAGCATGAGCTTCACCACTTGCTCCACCTTCTCCACCAACTACCGATCCCTGGGCTCTGTCTGTGTGCCCAGCTATGGCACCCGGACAGCCAGCAGCGCAGCCAGCGTCGATGCAGGCAAGGGCTCTGGTTCCAGGATCTCTGTGTCCCACTCCACCAGCTTCCCAGGTGGCATGGAGTCTGGGGGCCCGGTCGTGGCGATGGCCAGGGGTCTGGCAGGAATGGGGAGGCATCCAGAACAAGAAGGAGACCATGCAAAGCTTGACTGACGGCCTGGCTTCCTACTTGGACAAAGTGAGGAGCCTGGAGATCAAGAACAGGAAGCTGGAGAGCAAAATCCGGGAGCACCTGGAAAAGAAGGGACCTCAGGACAGAGAATGGAGCCATTACTTCAAGACTGTTTAGGACCTGAGGGCTCAGATCTTCGCAAATACCATAGACAATGTCCGCATTGTAAAGCAGATCGACAATACCCCACCTGCTACTGATGGCTTTAGAGTCAAGTATGAGACAGAGCTGGTCATGCGCCAGTCTGTGGAGAACGACATCCGTGGGCTCGGCAAGGTCATTGATGACACCAATTTCACTCCGCTGCAGCTGGAGACAGAGATCGAGGCTCTCAATGAGGAGCTGCTGTTTATGAAGAAGAACCATGACGAGGAAATAAAAGGCCTGCAAGCCCAGATTGCAGCTCTAGGTTAACTGTGGAGGCAGATGCCCCCAAATCTCAGCACCTCACCAAGGTCATGGCAGACATCTGGGCCCAATATGACGAGCTGGCTCGCAAGAACTGAGAGGAGCTGGACAAGTATTGGTCTAGGCAGATTGAGGAGAGCACCACAGTGGTCACCACACAGTCCCCTGAGGTTGGACCTGCTGAGGTGATGTTCACGGAGCTGAGACGTACAGTCCAGTCCTTGGAGATCGACCTGGACTTGATGAGAAATCTGAAGGCCAGCTTGGAGAACAGCCTGAGGGAGGTGGAGGTCCACTATGCCCTACAGATGGAACAGTTCAATGGGATCCTGCTGCACCTGGCGTCAGAGTTGGCACAGACCCGGGAAGAGGAGTAGCACCAGGCCTAGGAGTACCAGGTTATGCCGAACATCAAGGTCAACCTGGAGGCTGAGATCGTCACCTGCTGGAAAATGGCGAAGACTTCAATCTTGTGATGCCCTGGACTGCAGAAACTCCATGCAAACCATACAAAACACCACCCTCCTGATAGTGAATGGCAAAGTGGCATCTGAGATCAACAACACCAAAGTTCTGAGACATTAAGTCGGAGAAGCAGGGTACTCTTTGGGGAGCAGGAGGCCAATGAAAAGTTCAGAGGTCATTGGATGTCAAAAAGAAAAAAAAAAAGCAAAGAAATAATAGAAAAATCTTAAAAATCCTGTAAGAAAATTGAATTCTAAATAACGCTTTCCAAAAACAACAAATTCCAATCTCAGATGATTTGCAAGTAAGTAAGTAAATTTGTACAAATAAGTACGGTAGAAATATCACTAAAATCGCATAAACTCAGAAAGAACTAACAAAAAGGAACACTTGCCAATTTATTTTAGGAGGACAGAATAATTTTCATATGAATATTTGACCCCTCCCAAAAAAAACTAGATAAAAAAGGAAAAATTGCCGAACAATGTTTAAACAATTGCATGATTAAACCAACGAGTCCCGAACAAGTTATTAGCCATTCAAATCCAATGATATATAAAAACTATACTGCATCATGTATAGATAATACAATGTGTGACAATATCATATAAATGAAAAATGCAATATACTTGAACATCAACTCGTGATTCAATGCAATATGCAACTTAATAACAAGTATTTTTTTCAATAGGTGCAGAAACGTTTTTGATAAAATTCAACAAATGGGCATGATAAAAATTAAGTCTCAGCAAAATAAGCATGGACATGAACATTTTTAATCTGAAAAACCACATCAACAACAAAACCCTGTGCAACTAAAACATAAGTTATTAGAAAAATATTTAATGCTTTTCCTCTAAAATTGTGTAAAAGCCATATGTGTCCAGTAACAATATTTTTGCTTGTCACAGACCAGAGTCCTAACTAATGCAAGAAGACAATATAAAGAAATAGACTATTAATGTAAGAAATGCATAAGGCTGACATTTATAAACAGCTAGCATAATGGTTTCATAGAAATCTAAATGATACATTATTAACAAACTAATTTAGAAAATTTGACCTGTACATAATGAATATACAGTAGTCCACCACTTATTCATGGGAGATGCTTTCCAAGACCCCCAGTGAATGCCTGAAACTTTGTATAGTACTAAAACCTATATATACAATGCTTTTTCCTATACAAATATACCTATGATAAAGTTTAATGTATAAGTTAGGAAGAGTACTAGATTAACAACAATAACAATAGAACTCATAATAATACAAAACAATTATAACAATATGCCAACATCACTACTCTTGCACTTTGAGGTCATTATTAAGTAAGATACAGGTTTCTGGAACATAAGCACTGTGATAGTGCAACAGTTAACAGATAACCAAGAAGGCTACTTAAGCGACCATGGGGTGGTGAGTGGCTTCTACAGCATGAATCTGCTGAACACAGGGGGGGATTCACATCCCAGGCAGGAGGGAGCTGGATGACTTGAGAATTCATCACTCTACTCTGAACAGTGTGTAATTTTAAACTTTTGAGTTGTTTGTCTGCAATCTTTCATTTAATATTTTCAGACAATGGTTGCCTGTGGGTTACTGAAACCTACAACCATAAAAAGCATAACCATGGATAAGGGGAGACTACTATAGAAATAACTCATTGTTATATTTTTTGAGACTTTTATACTGACAAATTTAATTCCAGGCTGGATTAGAAGTTGTTCGGATTTTGGGCATGTAAACCATCAGTTGATGTCCCATATGTTTATAGACTGGAAAAAAAAAGTCAGAAGTTCTGCTATCCTCTAGGAGTGCAGGTTAACCATCATCCTCTTGGGACAGTCACAGGAAGGATAATGAGAAACAATACATTTCAGATGGAAAAACAAAGAGTCCCAACAATATTTGTATGGGGTTACTTCTCTCAGAAATGAATTTGAGTATAATAAAGAAATGTTCTCTTCCTTCAAAACAAGGGCTATCTGGCTTTGGAATTGTTATGAACCAATGACATCTGTCTGCCTCCCTTTCTTTCCCTTTCTGAATGCAGATGCTTACTGTAGTTATCCTTTGTCCTGTTGATGTGCATTGGCTGTGTGTAGGAAAATAATTTCTCTTTTCAGTCCATATTTCTCCATATTTAGATAAACCACATTTGTAACTTCTGTGCAGATGGTCATGAACTCTGACTTTGAGCCTGATGAGCTGATGGCATAAGAATGTGATGGTGCCTTCTTTGGGGGGAGGTAAGGAAAATATATATTTTGCATATGAAAAGGAGGAAAATGAATATTTGTCTCCATGAGTGTGGAAAGTGTTCTATTGCATTCTTTATAATTTTTGACTCTATTTTTTCAGTAATAAAATTATATAATACACTCATTACCATGTGAGATCTTTGCCTCTTTAACTTTGGACTTGGTCACATGACTTCCTTTGTTTATGGAATATGAGCTAAAGTGACACATTCAAGAAGAAACTTGAAGTTACATTTTGTGATTGAGCTCAGCCCTGCTTTATTCCTTTTTGCTTTGGTAATTGGCATGTTCACAATAGGGCTGCCCTCTTTCCAGAGATAAAATTCTCTGGGAGCTATGCCAAGCACTACCTACAAAAGCTGCAAAGGCAGCAGTTATAGTTGAACTGCAGATGGTGACATGTGAATTGAGCAAGAAATGACCATAACTGTAACTAGCTAAGCTTTGGGAGTTACGTATTACAAAGCAATGCTGACAAGTACATAAATCTGCCTCACAAAATGAACCATTAAATATTATCTATTCTAAACTGAGTCAGACACTCTGAGAAACAGTTGAATATCGACAGAGAAAATAAAGCCTCTGGATATCCAGCTTCTTATAATTTACACATATTCATTGAGTTTTAATTTTAACTAAGGAAGCATTCTGGGATATACAAATACAAATGTGATCCATTTCGTGTCTTCAAATAATGTAAAATTTTAATGTGGTGAAAATTCAGAACTATAACTGCTGCAAGATGTGATTTTGTAGTTAAAACAATGGAAGCACAATTCTGGTGTAAGAATACCAGGAAGTGAGGAGAAGACTACCTCCAAACTAACTATCAGGTGACTGACTATCAGGTGGTGATCTCATGAAATAAAGAGGGTTTAGGAATTGCATGAGAAAAGGTAAGAAATGCTAAATGTGATGCATTTCCTTCTACTCTGTCGACTTAATTCCTTCCTTTGCTTTCTAACATTAAGCTTTACTTCCCTAATTTTTTGTTGTTTGCTTTCGCCTTAGTCAGGAAATTTGTTAGTAAGAAAAAGGAGACTGCTATCAGATGGAAAGAAATACTAAAAGCCGAACTGGGACTTAAACCCAAGTCTTCTATTGCCATTGAAAAATCATATTACACATGTCTTGAAATTCCACAGCAACTAAAACATAGAAAGTAGCTCCAAACTATTCATTTTACCTAAGCACAATTTTTTTTTCAGTTTAATAATTAGTAGGGAAAAGCAAAGAAGCAAAAGAAACTAAAACCTGATTCAGAGAAAAGGTCTTTTCTTCTCAAGTTGCAAAAATATATCAAATTAAAACTCTCCAAATTTTAAAAATAATTTATAAAAAATATAAATAGTTACATATTTATATAATGTATCAATATAACACTGGAAATATTTAATACTGTGAAATCTATGCCCATTTCAAACAATGATACCATGTGTAACTCAACTCTCAACATCTCAGCTGAGTGTATATATCAGTTTTTAAAATCGCCAAAATCAGAACATGATTGCTTGCTTGAGTTAAACAAGTCCCTGGAATAAAATTGTGCTCAGTGTAATAACTTCTTCAGGTTTATTCAGATATGTCAGGGGTTGACAAGATAATTTACAGATTTGAAGAGTTAGAGGGTTTATTATAGACAATCCTTTACAGCCACATCTCATTAGAAGTTAGGAAACTGAAGACCAGGGAGATTAAATTACTTTCTCAGAGAGAGAGGTGATTAGTAATATAGCCAGGCTTCTATCTTCTAATGTCATTCTCTATTCACTATACCTCAAGTGTAGATATACAAACAGGCTAACTTTTACTTTCTCTTTTTTTTAAATTGTAAACCTGGTAGGTCAACTCCAGCAGGTGGATGCTGACCAGGATGGCCCTGGGGAAGTTCTGTCTTTTTATATTGCTCTAAGAGTCACTAGGTCTGTGGCTATCCTGTTCCATCTCCAGGGTAGAAGATAATTCTCCCAAAATGCTTCTGTATTCCTCTAAAAAGAAAAAAGGAGTGTGCTGTAGGAAAGCAATCTCAGAATCACCAAATGCATTTGAACTAAAATGTTTTGTGCCCATTTATTTAAAAACAACACAATTATAGATTGTAACTTCCCAAGAATATGTGTACACTTTTACATATGAGTCATTGGTGTGGTAAATACCAACTTAATGACCTTGGTTTTCTGAAGTGAAAGAAAATTTGGGGCTTTTTGGGAGTAATCAGGAATTGATATATTCAGAATATGGATATATGGCTATAGTATTCATCCTCCATCACTAGGCTGTGTCCTGGTCACTGTGATAACAAACGAAATCGTGTTAATTTGGCACTTTAGTATTTTAGGAAACAAAAACCTCTTTCTTTTAGGGCAGAAGGGCTAATTGCAAGGATATAACAGTTTTGTAAGCTGATAAATAAATTAATTATAATTTATTTCTTTCAGGGTTGAACAATAAATCTACAATATGTTTGGTTACTCACATCTTTTTGTCATCCCCTCTGAACTAAGTATTAATTCTTTCCTACTCTCCTGACTCCTCCAATGTGTACTTCAGCTTCTCTCGGGGTCTTATTTTCTTCCTGCTTGTATAATTCTTTCTAGATTTGTTGCATTTCATATGTGAATTTTACACTCAGAAACTCTTGAGAATCTGATGCTGACTGGAAAGTCACTATATATTGGGAAGATTTACTTCACCAGACACCTTAGTAAAAGAAGTGTATCAGTTCCCTAATCTGTCAATGGTAGTCTTTAGATAACAAGCTGATTTCTGGTTTTCAGTCCAATGTGGAAAGGATAACAAAGCCATGTGATTAAATCACGGCAACAGAAATACAATTATGATAATAATAATAGGTAAACTTTTCTAAGTGCTTAATATGTGTCAGGCACATTTCAAAGCACTTTGCATATATTTGCCTATTCAGTCTTGAAGTTCTGAAGAGTTTAGTTGTTTGTCCAAGAGAGCATAAATACTAAGGCATTACTTTTGATTTTTTTAAGACAGGAACTTTAGACTTTGAACTACCATATATTTAGCACTCTCCTGAATTCACAGGGATATAAAACTAATTAAATCACTTTGAAAACTATTACGTGATATTTGCATGTACATTATAGGTAGTAATACAGTACTCTACTATAATATAGTACTCTACGACCTATGTTTGCCTTCCTAAATTGTGTAATGTCTGTGTCCATACGACTGGGATTGTTTGGAACTTCTAATAGATAAAATGAATACCAACATTTGGAGACATAATTGCTCTTTCCTCAAGATTATCTTGTCATCTCTTTTCTATGTGCAGCAGCCCCGCTTCTCTTATGAAATAATCCATTCACCACCAAATATGGTGG
This sequence comes from Colobus angolensis palliatus, assembly GCF_000951035.1. NCBI lineage: Eukaryota > Metazoa > Chordata > Mammalia > Primates > Cercopithecidae > Colobus > Colobus angolensis. Next base: position 2,538,028 of record NW_012116055.1, read on the forward strand.
TTGTTATGGAGGTCACATAACCACAGTAACAAGCTTGTGATTAATTCCTGAACAATCGTGTGACCTCTGGTTACAGATATTGAGCTAGGAATGGACATGAAGTCCAACTTGGACCAGTCAGAGCTTTTCCCTTTGATGTTATATATAAATAGTAGAGAAAAGTATCTGTCATTCCTCGGAAGCAAGTATATTAAGATAGTGCAACCTGGAGCTCCCTCTAAGCACAACCTCACACGATGCTATTATGAGGAAAACCAAGCAACGTAACATCTCCCCAAGCAAGGACCCCCAAACCAGAAAGACACCAAGGAAAAAAGGAAGGACTTAGAGAAGGCTAGTTTGCTGAGTACATGAGTTTGTTACAACTTACATACAGGGCATTACTGGGTAGCAGCAGGACAACTTCAGTGATCTGTCCCACTACCTGCCTCTAAGTTGCTTTTAAGATAATTTTTCAGCTATTCACCTACTGTGTGTAATGAAACTGTTTTTATTTTCGTATGTTCTCAAATATGTATTGGGATGTTTAGGTTTTTAGGGACACCTATTCCTCCTCTAGGCACCATGGCCTAGAGGGTACATTTCTCATAACTCACCATAAAAAAGAAGTGAGGCTATGGATCTGATAATTAGCTTGATTTAATTATTACATATTATACACCTATATCAAAACATCGTAGAGTCACACAGGTATGTAAAATTATGAATTCTTAATTAAATAATATCAATAAAAAGAAAAATTAAAATAAATTTTAAAGTTCTTATAGGGAGGAAAAGTTGCTATGCAGTGTATAGAATAACATAATACCTTGGAAATCAAGAAAATGAAAGTTTAATTTTGTGCTACCAACTTATCCTGTGAGCTATTTGATGCTTGCTCATTTTCAGTGATACAATCCATAATTCAAATTACAGAGTAAAGAATCATTAATTAATCCATTCTTTTATTTAGACATCTAGTTCAGTGTCCAATGTAGTAGTGAAAAACAGAATTCTAAACAAATAAGCTTTAAAATAAACTATTATAAAGAAATAATAACTAGTGTACATCAATCAGTTAAGTAATAATACATAAAAAATAGGAAAATGCATACGCACCTTTATTAGTTCTTCATTCAGGGATTTGTGAAGCATGAGTACAAAATAATGCAATATATAATATCCTGTTCTGGTCCTCAATGAAGCAAGCAAGTATTATTTTTTTCCCTCAAGCTATTGTTTTACCACAAGGAACAATCTTATCTAATTAGTGTTCATTACTATCTAAAAGTCAATAACTATCCACGGAACTGGGACTAAAAGAATCCTCAGATTCATTTCTAGAGAACATAATCAATGAATGCAAAGATGGGAATTTGAGAATTCATCTTTCTGGCAAATAAAATTTTATCACATGTAACTCATCCACCACAAGCTTGTATAGCTAAGCCCTTGACAGATTAAAAGTTTATTGTCAAAAATTGATTGGGTCTGTTTTGAAAATTTAATCTAAATCATCTCTTAATTTGATTTTAGAAATATTTGTTTTTGTTACATTTTTTCTTAATTTCATCCTATGGCACATTTAATTCCCAGATGTATTTTTCAGAGTGTCATTAATCACTATAGAATAGAATACATTAGGCCTGATCTTAAGTTAGAATGAACGAACTATATTTATTTCTTTTTAAATATGTTAACTCTTTTATATTAATAGGAAATGGGTTTTGTTGCAAAATTACGTTAACAAATTCAGTGTTACAATATGAAATCCATGAACATTAACTGAAAATCTTGATCTCAGACATGCTGTAGTATTTGGAATTTTATTTCGACCAATCTCTTACTTGTAAAAATCTAGAGGTAAACCATTGATTACCAATGTCAGTGGCTTTCTTACTCAAATGAACAGTGAAAAAAATATTCAGCCATTATTTACACAGAGCTTTCTGTCAATTAAACCATTTGCTAACTTGTTTCCTTTGAAATGTGTTTCACATTTACTCCTATGCTTAAATGTTTGCCATAAATCCTTTCTTATTCATGGTAATTGAGGTTACCTCTCTTTTTGCTTTCTTGACATCAATACCAATCGATATTGCAACTCTTGATCATTTATATTGATGAATAATAACACAGGCAATCTAAACCAGTGGAAAATATCATGTATGGTGCTTTGGAAGACAGTGCCCACAACAATTTTCTTATGGATGCTATTTTACACAGGTGATCAAATAAATTAAGCTGCAATCCTGTGACACAGAACAGTAATATATACTATTAAAGCAGACATGTCTCTTTGATTAGGACAACTATTATAAAATTAAAATGGCTTGCATATTAAATACTTTTACAAAATAAAGCATTGAAAAATGTCATTCACATATGACAAACCTTGGCATAACACATAAACTTCTGAAAATCCATGGTGCAAAGGAAAGAGGATATCATTTAGACCACTGAACATCTTGACGTTTGCAATAGCGCTTTGTCATTCCTGTGAACTTCTAGGAAAAAGTCATATTCTATGTATTGACTCACTCCTAAATGTTCTTCTTTGGTGTCACGGATTTCATTAAACATCAGCATGACATACATAATCCTCTGCTATAAAATAACTCTTTTTATTTTACTAAAACTTGACACTCTCAGCAGGTCTGCAATTAGGAAGGAATACAGAAATGATGTTTATGTAAGTGTATCTGATTGTATCTCTACCATACATATGACAGGTTATAAAAATTATAAGAATGATTTAAAAAATTACAAAATTTTGTTATTTTTAACAGTACTGCACTGAACATTCTTATAGGTAAATATTTTTGTACGCACTTTTTTCTTAAAGTAACTATCTAAAGATTAATTAGACGGATCAGATAACACAGATATTTTTAAACCTGTCTGTAATTATTATGTTCTTTTAATCCACTGGCTGTCTGGACATAAATAATTGGAATCTATCCTGACATATGGATAAACTGGCCCCTAGTGTTCTGTCAAAGTAAGATTTTTGAGTTATTTTTAAATGCACAACAAGTTATTGTTGACCATAATCACCCTGATGTAACGATTATGCGTTATATGCCTATATCAAAATATTGCATGTATTTCATAAATACATATACCTACTATGTACACATAATTTTTAAATACGATTTTTGAGACTATAGAATTTAGGATGTTGGCAAAATTATTAAATTAATTCAACCGTGAGGGTAGCTAGTGAGCTGATTATCTTTTCCCAGTTAATATCTCTCTAATTTATTACATACTTTAACGGCTGAGTCTCTGTAGTTGTTTGAAATATTAATAAATTAATCATGTTGTTATTAATTCTATTTTGTACAGGGAATGTATATAAAATATCAAGGTATTTAAAATTAAGTTCTCTTAAAATTATACTAGAATTTGTCATTTGCCCGCTTTGCATTTTGATTAACCTTCTATAAGTAACTCAGAGGCTTAAGCTTTTGAGGATGGATTTACAGGATTCAAAATTACTTTACAACATATTAATTAGAGTATAAATTAGCATTATCATTTCTGATAGCTTAAAAATATATATGCCAACTGACCCATTAATGTAATCTTTAGATAGTGATTTTAAGAAAAAAAGTGCATACAAAAATATTTACCTATAAGAATGTTCATTACAGTACTGTTAAAAATAGGAAAATTTTAAGGAAGAAGTTCAACCAAAAAGAGTAGGTTTAAATAAATTATGACCCAAGGGACTATTTTTCAATGATAAAAGGTAAAACTGTATATTCTATGAACTTGAATATATAAGCACATTTTATATTCAATATTTTGTAATAATTCTAAAAAAGTAATTTTTGAAACTATAAATATTATGAACTGGTTTAATATAAAATTTGAATATATAAATATTGGAATGTTTACTAATGTAAAGAGGAATAATTTCTAGAAGATATGTCTCATTTTAATTATCTAATTTTTCTATAATAATTATGATTTGTTCACCATGGAATTATGCCATATCTGCATTTAAATTGTACAAGTTTACTAGAACTAACTTACTCTTCAGAGACGATGGTTTTCACATGCCTATCACAGTGAAGCATCTTACCAATGTTGACTTGCTAAATCTATCAGCCCTGATACCCCCTTTATCATTGGAATGCTAGTTATATGAAGTAACATATCCTGAGGTCTGGAGAGTTTGATGCAATTATCCAGGAAAAGAATAAAAGAAGTGTTGGGTCAGTGAGGTGGTAAGGAAGATGATTCTTTGAGCAGTTGGAAGCATACAACTGTAGCACATTAAACAAGGCAAGAAGCAGGAAAACATTTATAAAGTGCTCGATTATACAGGGCTACAGAAACTAACTGAATAAATTCAGATTTCATCCAAAAAGGAACTCAGAACTTCTAAAAGATTGTCAACAAGGAAACAAAACCAAGCTGCGTTAATTGACTTCTCTGTAGTGAACAAATTTGGAAATCAAGACATATACAGTAGGAGTCATGTCTTGTAGTACAAGTAGAAGATGATATTAGGTCAGAGAAAAAAATAAAAATACATACATAAATATAAAAATATTAGGTTAGAGGAATTGGAAGCCATGGTGATTTAAATGCATAACTGAATTTTAAGATATATATATATAGAAAGAATAAACACAATGATAGATATCTTTATTTTAGTATTTTGATAATATTTTAAAGTTTATATATTCAAAAAATCGTGGTTCAATTAAATGTCAGTAAAAAAGAACATTCATTGTCAGAATCCTTGAGTTCATAATTTTGTATTAGGGTTGAAGACATATTTTACTTTATAATTCATTTATTAAGAATTTACTAATAAATAACCCTAGGAACATAGAAGCAGTAATCTGGTAAATTCAAAGCTTCATGATATTTTCTCAAATAATGAGTTGCATGTTTTAATTCATTAGGTCTATTGGTATGTGAGATTGTGCATTTAATGCAGACAATTTCTGCTGTATAATGAAGGTATTTGTATTCATTTAACTTTCCTACTTCAAAAGGTAGATTGATGACTTTTTCAATGTGATTATCATTTAATTTTTCTTCCACATTTGTGAAAATAGAAATTGAAGTTCATACAGAACTTTAAAATAGAATTCTGGGTCACGGTCTTTGATTCAGAGTTTTGCTTAGATTATGACATAGGATAAATGTTTAAGGCATAAAGGTTTGTATAAATTAGACTTCAATTTGTTCTATCAAACGGTGCACTAGACAATTTTTTCAGGAGACTATTAACATTATTGGAATGTTGGATAAAAATATATGTATGAATGGTGTGGCAGGTTGATTCTAAAGGTAGATGTCATTATCCCAACTCCTGATGTTTGTGCTGTTGTGTGATCATCTCCTTTTAAGATGTGTAGTTCCTGTGATGTGCTTCTAACCAAGAGAATGCAGCAGAGGTATCTGATTATGCATACATGATTAGTGATGGCATCTTGCTGTAGTGTCTTCCTTTCCTTTTGTGGCTTTAAGGAAACAAGTGGCCATGTTGAGTGATCACTCATGCCAAGAAAATTTGGACAACTTCTAGAAGCTGAAAGTAGCCTTCTGTTGAAAGTCAGCAAAAGCCAAACAATAACAATAACAAAACAAGCAAAAAACCCAAACCAAAACAAAAAACAGAAAACAAACAAACAAAAAACAAGAAACCTTCAACACCCACAAAGAAATGAACTCTGCCAATCACCTGAGTGAACTTAGTAGCAAATCTTACCATGGTGAACCTCAGCTAAGACTTCAGCCCTAGCCAACACTCAGCTAGGTGGTACTCAGATTTCAAGCCAGAGAAGCAGTGAGAAAATAAATACCTGCTGTTTTAAGCAGGTACGTTTGGAGCAATGCTTTTGTACAGCAATAGAAACTAACAGGGATGGTTTGTGAGTATACTCAAGGGCAAATAAATGATGAGAATTCATCTTCCAACACAGTGACTCCAACTTAATAAGGTTGGAGTCTGACCAGGATGAAGAAAGCCACAGTAACTGTGTAAGTCACATGTTGGGTGGCATCTTGGACAGCCTAGATTCCTGAATGACTGTGTGAGCTTCCCTTCTGACAAGGAACACAGCTTTGGACTGTTGTGCAAAAATAAAGTTCTATTTTATTTGAACTAGTATGAATTCTGAATTGATCTGTCATAGTTGCTAGAGTTAAAATGCCCAATACATTGTTTCAATATTTAACAATATTTGCTTAGTTACAAAGGTCATCACTAAGCTGCTAATGAGGTTTATGTATGTGGAAGAATGATCTGAGATTGTCATAGCTATTTTTGGAATCACATATGTTATTGCATAAAGCAAATTAAAAATATTAGGTAAAATTGAGGAAAAAAAAAAACTAGTGAGATAATTGGAATTAGTTCAGATTGCCAAAGGTTAAAAGAAGTTTTATTTTATGTGAGAGAGATTAAAAAATCACAGTGGAACTTTTGTTAGTAGTGGTGATGTTAAGAGTAATTTAACAGACTGAAATTATTGGCATCTCAGTTTTATATATTTAATATATTTATTTTTAGGATCATCCTTTACAATTCTAACTGGATCTTTTATAACTTGACTGTAAAATTGTATTTAAATTTAGTCATTCAAAACTTAAAAACAATACTTTATTCATTTCTAAAGGTAAAATTGATTAAAAGTAAAATGTGTTCTCAAAGCCTCCTGCTGAATGTCACAGACATACTATAGCCACGGAAAATTTAAAAATTAGAAAAAAAAATTCAGTGAACAAAGATGGATCTAAAATGAATCAGAAAGTATGTTTTCTCATTAGATGAGGAGAATAAGGGGAAATTCATGGGTTAAAAATTAATAAAGATTATGCTGGTATACTTAACTTATGTCAGATAAAATGAAGGTATTTGTAGGGGGAATTGACAATATTAATCTTTTAGCTTCAATTTTAATTAAATAAAAGATGTGAAATAGTACAACTTTCCAAAAATAAAGTTGGCTGTGCTTCCAAATCATAATCAATGCTTGAACTTATTTATTAAATTATAGGTTTAAAGTTATTATTATAAGTGCAATAGTTTCCTGTTGGAAATCAGCTTAAATTTTTTCTCATAGCTTTATTAAGGTATAATTGACAAATAAAAATTGTATATATTTATGATGTAAAAAATGATGTTTGAAAATATGTATACATTGTGAAAAGGTAACTTATACATCACACCACATAATTACCTATTTTTTGTTTTTGAAAACACATTTAAAATCTACTGCTTTAGCAAATTTCCCATATAAGTGACAGTATTATTAACTAAATTAACCAGGCTGCATATTAGATCTCCAGAACTTACCCATTCTGCACAGCAGAAACATTAAACCCTTTATACCTCTGCGCGCACACACACACACACACGCACGCACACATTCTCTTTAATTTTCATTCATTGATGAACACATATGTGGTTTTCATGTGTTGGCTACTGTGAATACTGCTGCAACAGATATTAATAAAAATGGGAGTGCAGCTATAAATTTGACATACTGGCTTTATTTCTGTTAGAAATATATCCACCAGTGGGATCGTTGCAGCATGTAGTAGTTCTATTTTTAATTCTTTTGAGGGGCATCCATACTGTTTACATTTCCACCAACAGTGTACAAAAGTTCCTTTTAATCCACGTCCTTGCCTACATTTGTTATCATTTTTCTTTTTGATATTAACTATTCCAACAGGTGTGGTAACATCTAGTTGTGATTTTGATTTACATTTCCATGATTATTAGTGATGTTGATTATTTTTCATATACCTGCTGGCGTTTCTGTACCTCCTTTGAGAAATGTCTATTCAGACTACTTGCCTATTTTTAATTGGGTTATTTGTTTTCTTACTATTGAATTGTGTGGGTTCCTTACATATTTTAAGTATCAATCCCTCATTAGATGTATGGTATGCAAATGCTTTCTTTCATTCCATATGTTGTCTCTTCACTCTGTTGATTGATTCTATCACTGCGCAGAAGCATTTTAGTCTGATGCAGTCCCATTTGTCTATTTTACCTTTTGTAGCCTGTACTTTTGGGGTCATATCCAAAATTTATGGCCCAGCTATTGGCAAGAGGCTTTTCCGCAACATTTTTTTTCTAGTAGTTTTACAATTTCAAGTTTTACATTTAAGTCTTTAATCCATTTTGAGTTGATTTTTGTATATGGTGTGGACATAAGTGTCCAATTTCATTCTCCTGCATATGGATATCCATTTTTCTCAATACCATTGATTAAAGACACTATCCTTTTTTCACTGTGTCTTCTTGGCATCTTTGTCAAAGATCAATTAACTCTAAATGCATGGATTTATTACTAGTTTCTCTGTTCTGTTACACTGATTTACATGTCTGTTTTTATGCCAGTATCATGCTGTTTCGATTACTATAGCGTTGTAGTATATTTTGAAACCAGGCAGTGGGATGATCCCATCTTTGTTTGTCTTGCTCAAGATTGCTTTGGCTATCTGGCATGTTTTGTAATTCCATGGGAATTTTAGAATTATTTTTCTACTTCTATGAAAAATGCTGTCAGTATTTTGATAGGTATTGCATTGAATCAGCAGATATCTTTAGTAGAATAGAAATGTTCATGATATTCCTTCTTCCAATATATGAACACAAAATATCTTTTCATTTATTTGTTTCTTATTTAATTTCTTTTATCAATGTTTAATTAATTTTAACAGTGGTCCAATTATTTAATTAACTTGATATTTCAATACTGTATTTTCAATAGTTTTACATTTCTAATGTCATTAATGTGATGATCTATTTATAACTGAGAAAGAGATATAGATTCAATTTCTTTTACTTTTTAACATCTTCAGAATAGTAGAGCATTTGCTCTTTTATGGGTCTGAATTTTAGCATACCGGCATTCCATGGTTACAGAAAGCATCTCTACTTTTATTTTTCATATTTCTTATTCATAGTGTGTTGCACCTTTTCCCAAGATGGTTCATCACCAAAACTTCATTTCAATGCCTCTGGACAATCTAGGGAAATATTATTAAAAATCAAATCAGAAAATTCCTACAGCTTTTATACTTGGTACATAAGAACTTTAATACTTAATACTTCTTTTAACCATAAATTAGCAACACTAACAAAATGCAAAGCAAAACAAAACATACTGCTGGAGTTAGTGATGTTGGGGAAGAACCATAGGCAGTAAAAGTCAAAGAAATTAATATCCCTGAATAATAGCTGAGTTTGAAAATAAACGTTTTAGAAAAAGATTTGCTTTGAATTCTCAATGACGTACAATGTGATGTTGCTTTTATAAAAATAGAAGTCTAACATAAGAAGAAAGCAAGCAGGAATGCAAAGACATAAATCTGAGAAGCAGATTGCAGCAGGAAATAACTTGCTTAATTAAAAATACAATACAGAGAAATAAAAAATGTAAGAATGACTATACTTCCCATTGACAACCATAAAATCTTAAAAGGAAACAGAAGAAATGGAAATAGAAATTTTAGAAGGTAATCTTTATTAATTCCCTCAGAATTGTTGCAGTAAAAGACAAATACAAAAAGAGAAACTAATCAAAACCAAGGATTACTGAGAAGAGGACCTAACTACAAATAAAATTGTCCAATAAATACACAAAACAAACAGATAACACAAAATAAATCAAACAATAATATCTCTATGCTAAAGATGACTTGAAGCTCTAAGGCAAATGCATTCATCTTATTTCTGGCAAAATTAATGCAGAATTAATGGAGTCTGGCAAGATGCTTGAATTCTGAAGATTTGAGAAATAATCCCCCATAATCACTCAAGCAGGTAAAGAGATTTAACAAACAAACAAAAGTAACAGAAGTAGAATTAATTTCCTTTTCTTCTGGTAAATAGTATATTCCAGCCAGCAGCATTTACAAAAGTTTCTTTTAATAGTTATAAACAAGAGACACATACTCTCATGTCAGTATGTAACTGTTTCTACTATATCTCTGAATGTTTTCAACAAACTCTATCAGTATGGCAATGCTGGCCTTCTTGCCATGAAGATGGCAAGTTTAAACATGTCAAGAGTCTTTCTGCATCATGATCTTTGTACTGTTTTCTTTAACTGAATCATTCTTTCTACAAACAGACACATTGCTCATTCATGGCAACCATTTAGATCTCAGCTCAAACATCACCTTTTGAAGACTTTCATGAACATCCATCAAAACAGCATCACCTGTTACTCATTTCTTTGTTTTATTTTTCTTCTTAGGACTTATCAATAGCTAATAGCTTATTAACATTTATTTTCTGTTTTTCATAGAAGACAAATTTTGAATGTTTACAGTTATATCACCAGTTTACATAGTACTTGGGAAATAGTAAGACTCAATTAATCTTTGCTAAATAAATAAATGAATAGGAAATACATGGATGGGGGAATCCACCAAATGAATTTGAATACAGACTGACTCAAACTTCTATTTTACATAAAAAGTAAATAGATGGCTTGAAATTAAGACAGCATTTAGAATTGATACTGCTAAATACCCTCATGATAAAAGTAAGTAAATTTGAGAATAAAATAAAGATTTCTCAAAGAAACCACTGACTTAGCATGGAGATATGAAGCATTAAAGGCTACAATTAAGTGAACATAGGAACATTAGAAGTTAAAAACTCATCAATGACTTTTCTTTTTTTTTTTTTTTGACCTTTGAACTTTTTATTGGCCACCTGCTTCCCAAAGAGAACCTACTTCTGCTGGCTTAATGTCTCAGAACTTTGGTGTTCTTGGTTTCAGACACCATCTTGCAATCCACTTTCTAGCGGGTGGTAGTCTTTTGGATGGTTTGTATGGAGTTAGTTGCTGCTGTCCAGGGCATCACCAAGGCTGAAATCCTTGCTGTCTTCCAGCAGGCAGCAGTAGGTGGTGATCTCAGCCTCCAACTTGACCTTGATATTCAGCAGGGCCTCTTACTCCTGGGCCTGGCATTACCCCTCTGCCTGGGTCTGTGCCAGCTCCGACTCCAGGTGCAGCAGGATCCTGTTGAGCTGCTCCTTCTGCAGGGCTTAGCAGGCCTCCACCTCCCTCAGGCTGTTCTCCCAGCTGGCCTTCATATTTCTCATCAAGTCCAGGTCGATCTCCAAGGACTGGACTGTATGTCTCAGTTTCATGAGCATCACCTCAGCAGCTCCAACCTCAGCAGATTGCGTAGTGACCACTGTGGTGCTCTCCTCAGTCTGCTGAGACCAGTACTTTTCTAGATCCTCTTGGTTCTTCTGAGCCAGCTCATCATATTGGGCTCAGATGTCTACCATAATCTTGGTGAGATCCTGAGATTTGGGGCCATCCACCTCCACGGTTAACCCAGAACTGCAATCTGGACTTGCAGGCCTTTTACTTCCTCTTCATGGTTCTTCTTCATAAAGAGCAGCTCCTCCTTGAGAGCTTCGATCTATGTCTTCAGTTGCAGCCAAGTGACTTTGGTGTCATCCATGACCTTGTGGAGCCCATGGATTTCTCTCTCCACAGACTGGCACATGGCCGTCTCTGTCTTATACTTGACTCTAAAGTCATCAGCAGCAAGACCAGCATTGCTGACCTGCAGAACAATGTGGGTATTGTCCACAGCATTTGTGAAGATCTGAGCCCTCAGGTCCTGAATGGCCTTGAAGTAATCGCCCCAGTCTCTGACCTGGGGTCTCTTCTCTAGGTGCACCCTATGTTTGCTCTCCACCCTCCAGTTCGGTCTGCAGGCTCCTCACTCTGTCCAGGTAGGAGGCCAGGCGGTTGTTCAGGCTTTGCATGGTCTCCTCCCTCTGGAAGCCTCCCATTCCTGCCACATCCTCCAGGCCATCCCCGCGGCCAGGCGCCCGGGTCCCAAGCCTCCCCGGAAACTGGTGGAGTAGGACACAGAGATCTGGCAACCAGTGGCCCCAGCACGTGCACAGACGCTGAGCGCCTTAGCTGTGTGCATGGACAGAACCCAGGGGCTGGTAGTTGGTAACAGTGGAGTGAGTGGTGAAGCTCATGCTGTCTGGGAAGGAGAGCAAGAGGACAGGACCCAGGCTCTGCCAATGACCGAATTTCCTGTCTTTTTAGTATACAAGTTTTGTTGTTGTTGTTGTTGTTTAGTAAATGGATGTTGAATTACTTTTTTTTTTTTTGCATTTAAGTTGGTTATATAGTTTTTCATCCTCACATTGTGCATTAAATGTCTTTGTTTTCTGTTTTTAAACTGTTGTAGTTATCTTGTAAAGCTGGACATGTGATTCAGTAATAACATTATTATGTGTATTCTGGAAAAACGAATATGTGCCCCCAGCGATGTGCACAGTAATGTTCACTAACATTTGTACATAATCACTTCTCTGCAAAAGTGTGGAAAACAGTTTGCACATTTGTCAAACATGAAATGGAAAAACAATTTTGTTATTGTTAGACAATGAAACACTAAATCTGTATAAACTACAGCTCCATGTGTAAAAGTGGAGAAATTGCAAACATATTATTAAGCACATCTACTAATTGCTGAATAACACATATACTATGATTTATCTTTATAATTTTTAAAGTTAGTTATGCTAAGCAAGTAGGTAGCAAAATTATAAAGAGTTGAAATAGGATTATAAAAATATTTGCAATAACATTTAACATTGGGAAGAGAAAGGAGGTAATACTCTAAGGGCGGATAGAGAGAGGTGAAGACATGTACTGGTGATCTGCTAATTCTGAAGCTGGATATAAGAGGGATAATTTTATTGTCTTTGAACCATTCCTATACATTTATACACTTTTAAAAATTAAATGTATATATCACAATTAGATACTTTGAAGAATAAATGTATAAATATATAGTTGACTATATTAAAGCAAAATTTTATTTCCATTAGGAAACAAAAAATGCAGATACTGTAGAAAACTAACATTTTAAAAATAGATACATTTTTTTGCAGGAATAATCCATTCTAACTTTTTCTTTGACATTTTATTATGGGGTTATTATATACCATTTATTTATCACTTGCTTTTGCCAGTCTCCCTCAACACAGTATACCCAGCCCATAGTATATTGCCTGCTAAATAGTAGTTGCTCAATAAATATTTGTACATTAACGAATGGAATAATGCATGAAAAATGGTGAAATGCAGGTGGAGAATGGAGAACTTACATAATATCTTCAACTTATCCTTACACTGAGCATCACACACCATTATTTAGGAATATTTAATTTTTCCTAACCAAGGACATATGTGATACAAGCAAACTGCATTGCATCCTGTAGTCACAAAATGAGCAACAGCAACAAAAAATCAAAAATATTTTGGGAATAAACTGAAAGAATAAGCTTACTTATTTGGCTGACTCTTTGCAGATGCATTTCATAGTTCTCTTTGAATTATAGCCCAATTTAAAGGAGACATTAACTTTCTGCAATGTCTGCAAAAATGTCTTTCTGCCATAAAACATTAAAAATCCCACATTTTCCTGGGGGAAATATTATTTCTCAATTTGTTATTGCAATAACAGAGACCATAGCTATGAGTGATCATCTCAGAATGGGGAATAAAATTACTGATACTTTTTATAATTTCCTGTAATGATAAATGCCTTGCCAGTAGAGTGGTTTTATCCCCTTTCAACAGAAGCATCAACTCGTTGCACTGCTTATCTTTGTCAGAAATATTCAAATAGTATTTGCACATATACTATAATTTCAGTTTAGAATCTCAATGAAAAACATAGCTCTATTTAGTTCTGACAATGGTTAAACAGTTATGATACAATTTCAGAAAGGTTATTCCATAATGCATTCTTTAGTTTTGTATTAGGGATTCTTTAGTCTCTCTATATCTGTAAAGAAGAAACTACAGCTGAAGTATACTTTTCAACCTTCCTCTCTGCCTTACAGCAAATAATGAATTTAAGTACTGTGGAACTGAACTGCCAAGAAATTGAAAGCTGCTTGCAACTACCACATTAACATCAATATTACCAGGAATGAAAAGGCAGACATAAATAAACCTGGCCACATTATGCTAATTATGTATTTTCTAAATATACCAAAGCATTAGTGTCATGTTACTGTTTATATATCACAAGGCACTTATCCCATCTTCAAGAAGGCTTGCTGACTTATATAATGTAGATGAGAGATATGACCATAGATTCTAGTATTAAGTATTGATTGGTAACCCTAGACTAGCCTACATGAGGAGGTAGAAAATGGACATCTAGTGAACTGGTAGTGAACGTGTTTCTCTCCCTCTGGTTATTCCCTTGTTTGAGTTTATACAATATGTAGGTTGGTGCAAAAGTAATTGCAGTGTTTGTCATTAAAAGTAATGGCAAAAACTGCAATTACTTTTGCACCAGTCTAATACATTTTCAAATATTTATTTAGAGGGCAATTAGGGAGAACATGGTGGTGTCTCTTTCTAAGCAACTCCATCAAATAGATCTGACTCTTTGTAGGGAAGACTTTAAATAAAGGCTGAGAGTTAATAAAAAGCATTCTAAGACTCCAGGAACTGAAAGGAGTGTTTCAGAGTCTAACAGAAGAATAAAGAACATTCAGTAACAACTCAGCATTTTGAGGATTTTCTAATTCTTGACCTGCCTAACCCAATGGTTCTACCAATAGCCTTGGAGATATCTCACAATGAAAATAAAGCTAGAGGACAATAGCATACTTGAGCCCCTGAGCTTATAGGAAACCAATATGGGCCTCCCACAAAAAAACAGCTAAAGAGGAAGAAGTAATATATGTCTGATTAGAACTGAGGTCTCACATAAATGCAGACGAAAGTTACTGGTAAACTTGGGCTGCTGTGGCCTGAAGGAATTTGTATTGCACTTACATTATTATGTATAACCATATTCATATTCAAATGCTATTAAACCAGACTACAGTAATTAAAAGCTTATAATAATTGGATATATTTGAATTTTGCTACAATTTAAATATACATTTTTTATCTGAGAATGATGCAAATTCATGCAACACATTAAATGTTGGAGATTTGTAGACTTTAAGCAAATTTTCTTCATCATACTTAAGGATTTTTTTTATACATTTGGAAGATTCAAGAATATTTCAAACATACAGAAAAGGATATAAAATAATATGAAAACACCTATGTATTCACAGTTACAATTTTTCAAATATTTATATATTAACTTCAGATCTATTTTGTAAAACAATAAAAATACAGGGATTCCATTAAAATATATGGAACCTTTTTCTCCATCCTTTCTCCCCAGAGTTAACTACCATTTTAAAGTAAGTAAACTTCCTTGTGATCTTTCTATGTTACCCATATTTCTATATTTCTATAAAAAAATACAGTATTGGGACACTTGTTTTAATATGTTGCCTAGGTGACAGATACCTTGGTCTTTCTGCTTTTATTTGGAACAGGATATTTTCTGTTCATAGAAAAGGATTGAGCTCATCCATCAGCTGGAAGTCCTGAAGACTTGATACCCCTAGAGTAACCCTAAACAAATGGGAAGTGGGTGTTGGTAGAAAACACAAGATTTAATCACTGTAGATTTTGAGTCATATTCCACAACAGTTCTGTAGGTACCCAGAGGAAGTGAGCAAGAATTTGCTACAGCAGTAACACATACCCTTAACATACCTCATATTGGTTTTCTTCCCTTTTATTCTTTCTTAGATCCCCACTCTTTCTTCTTTCTGTGTGTATCTTTCAAGCAAACTACTTGCCCCCCAATTTTTGTTTGATGGTTTACCTTTTGGGTATCCCCACTGTGAAACATGAAGTCTAACAGGCCCTTTATGCATTTATTTCCTTGATTTTCTCTAGTAGTTGTTTCATCCCAGGGTGAACAAAAGTTCTCTGAGAAGCAATTTGGAGGAAAGACACTATATTCCAGTGAACAGTTTGAAAACCAAGGAGATACAGCCTTTGGTGTAAAATCAAGGTGCATTCTAGAAAAAAAAGAAGGTGGCTCACGTTTCACACCGAAAGTTCCTGCCTAGGTTTCCAATCAGCTTCATTTACAGAAAAGAATTGAAACTCACTTAATAATAATTGTTCAGCACAGCTGAGTTCTAATTGGTTGGCTTCAATGGCTCAAACCAAGTCTTTGTCAGATTTTTCTTTCAAATGACCCATGCGGATGGGGGAGTTCTGGCTGCAGTTGATCATGGCACCAACGAAACAGGAACTGATTTGTCTTGACTGAAGAAACGGAGGCTCTGTGATACTTTTACAACGTCCTGCCGAGAACACAAAGTATGTGACCACTTCCTCACTCCTACGTGGCCACCTAGGTCTGTTTTAACTTTGAGCACCTCAGTTAGTCAAGAGAAGTCCATTTTGTCTGTTGGCCAGATGGCACACTTTAACACAAAGACACAAAAATAGCAATTGCACTGACTCATTTGATATTCTGGGATAAGGAATGTTAATTTACATCTCTATGCTTGTTCTGATCTCACATATACTCTCTGTCGCCTTCCTCCATGACGTGTACCTTATCAGACATGGCATGCTCTCACCCCTATGCCTTTGCCCATGCTGTTGCTGTTACCTCTTGCCTGGAATGATCTTTACCACTGTCACTGCAGTCCTATTCCTCTTTCAAGATTCTATTAAAAATTTAAATCCTGAGACTTTCCTCGTTAACCTACTCTTGAATCTGAATTATAATCTCTTCAAAATTTCCATAATACTTTTTCAACTATTAGGACTGACCAGAATGTTTGGTTTGAAATATTACCACTTGATTACATACCTATGCTTAGTTTATCAATTAATTGATAGCATAAGCTGTGCCTTGGTGATACTTGTCTGTATAATTATCATCTATGTCATATAAATATTTGTATAATAAACCAATAATATCAAATAAAATTAAATCCATTTTTAAAGTTTGTAAATTAATTTTGTAAACTAGAATTAACTAAGTAGACTTTATAGATAAATTGTGATCAAAACTTTTGAATAGTATACAGTACTTTCTGTTATTCTGAAAAAGTGACATGGTAAAATGTAAATCATATTGTTTGCACGAGAGATAAATATGATAGATTGTAAAACTGTAATTGCTCATCTTTTCTAATAGCTACGCCCCACACCCCTGTTTTTGCTTTGTCAGGTGCACTGAGTGCATCCTCATTCCTAGATTGTGGATTTAGCTAAGTTATTTGCTTTGGACAAAGGCATCTGTGTAAAAATGACAATGAATTAGTTATATAACAAGGCCATAAGAGGACACACATAATTCTGGAGTGTTTGTGTATGTATTTGTTTGTGCTTGTGCACGTGCACCTTTGCCATTACCACCAAAACAGTCCCCTTTGGGTAACTGCCATTCCAGACCCTGAAGGAGACACATGGAAAAGACAAAAGGTATTTAGAGCCATATTCTGGAGAAGAGAAACCTAGTTGAGAGCAGGCTGTCAAGCTTCATCTCCGGGAGAAATTCTAGTAGTAGTTTGTATAGTGTAAAAAAAAATGTGAGTCCAAAAATATAGCATGATACAAGAATAAGTTAATTGTTAATACTATTTTCCTATATTTTTCAATTTTACATTATAATTTAAATTGTCTGAAGGTTCAAACATGTCAGCCAGGTTGTATTTTCACTATTTTGACACAGACCCTCAAAAATGATGAATTATGAGCTTCAATGACTTCCGCCTACAGTTGAGTTCAATGAAAACAATAATTTTAAAAAAATATCCAGGTACTAGGGGAAAGGAAAAAGTACCAATTATTTCCCATTGACCCAAAGTTATGAGCTTATCACAAAACCAGCTGCATTCCACTCAAATAATTTAGACATGCCTCTGGCACTAAAAAACTAATTACCCTTTTTTTACACTTAATAAATCACATAAATCATAATGTTTAATTTTGTAGCAGAATATTTCATCTCATACATGGTAAAAAAAAAAATGTAACTTTCCTCAGCAGGAAAACAACAGAACTAGTATTAGTAAATAAGAAGTCACTCATCTCTACATCCACAATATTAGATTATTATATTGTTTTGGGCACTTGAGTTTTATGTTTACAAACTCTGCATCTTTCTTTCAGGTATACTTCTTTATTAAAGGTAGGATGTAACTATACTTCAAAAGTGAAAGCATAGAAACATTTAAGACATATACCCAATTCAAGCCAAACAATGCTGTTCAACTTGGTCTCTGTAGACTCATTTCTGCATTTCAAAATAAGGCAACCATAGACCTTTAAAACATAGTTGTGAGAAAGTGGCAGTCAAGCTTTCAAAATCCTCTATGAAGGAAGCTGAGTATATAGATTTCTGCTACTTGGGTTTCATATGAGTTTGAAAGATATACCATCATATAAAGTTATTGTGAAGTTTCAAACTATTTTTAAAATCCAGAAATATTTCAATTTGGGTTATCTTCTTATTATTGTTTATATTCACAATTTTAGAAAATATTTATAATTATGCAAAATAAAATTTGTTATTGCTGAAAGAAAGACTATATATAATCCTAGCATCTTGGGGTTGCAGAACATATAACAGGTTATATTATGAAGTTTTAACACATTTTTCTATCCCAGTGGTCAGCAAACTACAGACTGCAGACCAAATCTAGGCCACCCCCTGTTTTAGCGAAGTATTAAGGGAATACAACCACAGCTATTAAGTTAGGCATTTTCTATGGCTGCTTTTGTACTTTAGTGGCTCAGATGAGTGGTTGCAATAGAGACTGAATGTCCTGCAAAACCTACAGTATTATTGTCTGGCATTTTACAGAACACATTGACTGAACCCTTTTATATTTAATAATACTTAATATGCATACTTGATGCATAGTAGAAGAGAGGTTGGGGAGGTGCTACACACTTTTAAACAACTAGATCTCATGAGAACTCACTCACTGTAAAGACACTATCACGACGCAGCACCAAGAGGAAAAGCTACCCTCATGATCCGATCACCTTACCCCAAGTCCCGCATCCAACATTGTGGATTACAAGTCAACATGAGATTTGGGCAGGAAGAGAGATTTAAATAATATCAAATCAAATATATAAATTGAGAAAACATAAATGGAAACTTGGAGAAATACAGTTGAAGTGTACATTTTTAAAAAATTTTTATTTGCTTCTATTATTTTCTTTGTGATCTAAGATATATTGTCATCTCTTTAAAGTAATCTGCTATATCTATTATATGCTTTCTGTAAGCCTTATGGTAACTGAAGCATAAGCACCTATAATAGATTTGCTAAAAATAGAGGAATAAATTAAAATATAGTACCAGAAAACCACTTAACCCCAGAAAAACTCAGTAAAAAAAGGAAAAAAGAAAGACTGGAGTTAATAAAGAAACAGAAGACAACAAAAAGTTCTTACTTATTATCAATAACACAGTGTATATGGACTGAGCTTTCTGATTAAAATACCTAAAGTGGTTGAATGCATTTAAATATGCAAAATTATATGCTGCCTACAAGAAACCCACTGTACCTATAAAGACACAAATTAAATAAAAATGAAGGTGTGGAAAAAAAATTCCTTGCAATTTGAAGCCAAAAAAGAGCAGAAGTAGCTATACTTATAGTAGATAAAATAGACTGCAAATCAATGTGTGATTCACCCTATAAACAGAATTAAAAATAAAAACCATATGATTATCTCAATAGATGCAGAAAAAAGCATTCAATTAAATGCAACATCCCTTCATGATAAAAATCTTCAACAAACTAGGCATTGAAGGAACATACCTCAAAGTAATAAGAGCCATCTATTAAAAACCCACTGCCAATGTCACACTTAATAGGAAAAAAAGCATATCCTTTAATGACAGACACAAGACAAGGATGCCCACTCTTACCACTCTTATTCAACATAGTATTGGAAGTTGTAGGCACAGCATTCAGGCAAGAAAAAGAAATCAAAGGCCTGTAAATAGGAAAAAAAAAAATAAGTCAAACGATCTCTTTTTTCTGACAATGTGATTCCATATCTAGTAATTTTTTGTTGTTTTCTGATGGGAGCAGAAGATCAACTGCTTCTAAACCATCGTTTTGCAACTAGCCCTTTAAAATAAATCCTGAAGAGCAAATGAGAATTTCTAAATAGAAGACAAAGTATAGACTATCTGAAGAAAAGTTAGAGAAGGGAATTCTGTTCTCAAGAAACAAGCATGTGCAAACTCATATGGGGTGTGGTCTATCCTGGAAATAAAAGGGTGTCAACAACGTTGAACTGCATGGGATGAAGACAGTTGGGAATCAGAGACTCAGACACTAGACTGAGTTCAAAATGATAGGCACACTCTAAATGTCATGGTAAGGTCTTCAGGTGTTATTGTATGGGTGGTGAGGAGGCAGTGAATATTTTAGAGTGGAATACTGTCATGATTTATTTTAAATATGTTACTTCAAAAAACAAGTTCTGTCAGTTATGTATGTTATAGAGTCCTTTGAGTGACAGAGAGATTGGCTAGAGGAGACATCTGATATGGTTGCAGAAGCATAGGTTACAAAGGAGTAGACACTGAGTCTGAGGAGTAAGAGATTGGAAAGTCACAGGTGGTGGACATTCAGAGCTTATAGTTTATCAATTCAGCCATCTTGCCAAAGCAGAACCCTTTGACTAGAAACTTTACTGTTCCACCAATATGCCCATTTCCTACTTATTCTTCAAAATGTGGAGGGCTTTTGCTTCTGGGAGGAGGTGTTCTCTGGTAAAACTCACACCCCCAGTCATCAGTCTATATTTGGGCTCAGCTCACTATGTGCTCCTTACAGCAGTATGTATGTCTGGTTATCTATCATTTTACACTATGCTGTAAGTAATTTGAGTAAAGTGTCTATGGGTTGCATAATAATCTGTCTTTGTAATACCAAAACTTGTACTCTGGAGTAGAAATTAAATTAACAGATAAATAGAAAGAAGAACTGATAATAATGGTGGTAAGAATGAGACACAAGATAGTTAACATAACTGGAATAATTACTTTCTTTTAAATCTTTCCAGCTCTGACTGCTTTTCTACTATTTTGCTTCAATAATTTGAGATAATGCTTTCTTTCATGATTAACTTTACAAAATACAACATTAATTTTTATTTATGAAGACACATATTGTACTTTAAGTACTACATCATCAAAAACCTGATATAGATTCAGTCACAAAATGTTAATTAAATTTTTTTCTCATAAAAGCTATTTCATATTATTCTGCACAATATAGCTGTATAATTGGAGAGTACAGTGAAATAGTGGTAGAGATTTTCAGTCAATTGACGTGTAACAGAAAACAAAATGAAAATTTAAAAACACAATTTGTTCAATTATTATTAATTAAAATTAGGAAAACTGTACGTTTCACAAACTATTAGCACATAAACCATATTTACATATTTCGGCTTAAAGGCTTAAACACTTCAAAATATAAAACTATGAAATGATATTAATTTATTGATTTTTAATCTACCGAATGTTTAACTTTATGAAATTTATCTGTTAAAAGAGGATTATGCCAATTGTGAATAAACCCTTGGCTTGTATCAGTATCTGTTCTCCATGGGTCTTTTCCAGTAACAGTTAAGTAAGTACCATTTCTAGTACATCGCTGTTTCATACATCTCTCAGTTCTACCCATCTTGAACACCATATGGTCAATTTAGTAATATTTATGCTTTCCTAATAATAAAAATCATGTTTATTTTATAACATTTATAAACTAAATTGTGGGTAAGCAAATAGAAAGTCACTCGATTTTTGAGAAAGGATAAATTATTACTTTTTAGCTAATTTAAAAAATATTTACATCTTCTCATACCAAGTGTTGATAATAGAGGAGCTGGATTGGTACACTGCCGGTGGAAGTTTAAAATGATACAACCACTTAAGGAAACAATATTTTAAAAAGTTAAGCTATATATGAAAATATTTGTTTCATTAAAATCAATACAATTTGCACTGCTCTTATATTCATATATACATAATTTATTTCTGTTTTCATATTGGTTTTATATTTTTATAACACATGAATCATTTGTGCATTTATATGTTAAAATGTATACATAAAAGGTGACCCATTCCACAGCACGGTTTCAGTACAATATCCTCTATGTATGGTAATATTCATGGAAAAAGTCTTAATGATCTGAAAATATTATTTGGATAATACAGTTTTCAATAATAAAAACAATAAATTGTCTAACATCTAGCCAAATATGAATTAGTAACCTCAGATTTGAAAAATAATAATTATTAAATGATCTTAAAATTATTAAATGATCTTAAAATGTTAGCCTCAAGCTAGTGAATGAAGTACATAGCAAAGTGACTGTTTTAGTCTCCAAAGAATATAAAGGGCTCTGCCCTCAATGTTACTAAAGAATGCCATTCTAGAGTGGCGTAATTACCATCCAACCCAGCTGTGCCAACATCTGTTTGCCAGTTCTCTGAGGAAGAACAAATGTAGAAGATAAAATGAAAACGAGTAGAATGCCTACTCAGAAAATGTGCAAGATAAATGGATATGAGCACCAAAAGAAATCCTTTTTCAATGGAGTTTCAATAGTTTTATCAATTGGTGGTAGTAGCTGATTTGAACTATATTCCACTGTTTAAAAATATACAAGGCACACATTTTATTCTTGATTTTATGATGCATATTAAGCTGTCACATTTTTGCTTAACCAAACTCTACCTTAGAGACAAGTTCTATAACATTAGTGGTATTTGTAAAAATAAGACATAAAAATTATTCACAATTAAAATAAATTTCTTGTACTAAATGATGGACATTTTATGGGTAGATAACTAGACTTTCCAAAAGAAAATAATATATATCTAAAGTTAGATTTACTTCAAATACACATTGATAGTTTTCAACACATATAATCATGTTTAATCTTTAAATATATACTGAAATTAAATATAATATTTAATAAGAACTTAGCAAGATATGGTTTTAGTAAAAATAGCCTACCATCATATAAAACACTGTAACAATAATTAAACCATATTGCGAATGTAAAACTTAATGTCAAGAAGAATTGCATCTTGCTGTCTTAAACATTATCCTACAATTTGAAATTCACAAGAGATAATAATAATTATTATCACTCTTAAAAGCATCACTGCATCACTATATTTAGCTTTGCCAATTTATATTTTTCAATATGTAAGACAATGTTATCTGTGAACAACCTATAAAACCAATTCAGAGGTCTGAATTCACTCTATTGGTTTACTAGTTTACCACTTCTCAGCAATAGGGATAAGAATAACACAAAGCAAATGCTGCAGATTTTCATTTTCCTGTAACTTCCGGGCCCACTGCTGTGATCTATGTATAGATTAATAATAGGCCAAGTCTCTCTGATTCACAGCAAAGACCTCAGCATGCTACATCATAAAAAGTGCATAGCTTTCTTACAGCATACTTATTTTAAATTAATATTCATTAACTTCTGAATATTTGGCACAAAGAAAAAGTGAATGTGAAAGTAAGTTGCAAATAAATGCCATTATATCCTCATTAGCATACTCACATCCACTAATGCAAAAAAGATGATGAGAAATAGGCCAGATTCTAACCATTCTTGACTGGATACTAACAGATAAACAACCTGAATTTCATCCTGAGAAATAAATTAGTTTGTACAAATAAGGTATAGTTCTTAACCATAAATAGGAAATAAAATGTGAATTCATAATCATTCTTGTTCAGTATAGGAAACTGTACTAACTCATACCTCCTAAAGGAACTATTGGTTAGCAATGATGAAGACAAAAATTATTATATGAATGGTAAGCACACTAATGTTGAATATACCCTTATATTGGTATTTTATTTAGGCAAATGTCCTTAGGAAATCTGAACAAAAGGAAATACATTTTTATTAACAAAAAAAGATTATATGCACCATTCATAAATAATTTATTTTATATGTATAATGTACATTTTGCTGGCAATTGTTCCTACATGACCATTTAAAATTTGTACATGAGCATAGTTATAAATTTGGAGAAATTCTGAACTGGTAAGGTAAGAGTTCATGAGATTTCAAGTATTTATAAAATGTCAAACAAAAAAGATACTAAGCAATTCAAATGTACAGTTCTAAAGTCTGTATGTGTCTTAGCTGGGAAAAAGGGAAATTTGACAATGTAAAATATGCGGCTGTTAGTAATTGTTTAGCTTTAAAATTCTTGAATAAAACAATTAATGTCCAAATAACCCTTCTGATCCTTATCTTCCTCACATATGGGAATAATTATACTAGCTTTATTTTAAGATTTTGAAGATTACAGGATAACATTTATTTAAGTGTTTAGCATCTGGCTTGGTAAATAAAAGGCACTAAACATCACATGATAAATATCATTACTACTGCTAATACAATAATTATTGCTACAAGTAGTAGTAATAGTAGTAGTAACAGTAGTAATATCAGTGGGAAACTCATCATTAATGTGTTCTTGGGTTTGGAATGTTAGTAATAAGGTCTGGCTTCATTTGTGATGTTTGACCACTGACCTCTTTTAAAGCCTTGCCTCCCCTTTCCCCTTTGACACTGCATTTGAACAGGCTAGTAAGAAAGCCTCTACGTGTCTATATCTCCTCCTTTGGCAGTAATGGATAATTTAAACCTCTTAAGCATGGGAACTTGTCCCCATTCCAACCTACTTGTCACTATATAAACCCAGCTGACACCCTTAGTTTGGCCCAGCCCAGCTCAAACCTGCCCTTACCTGACCAGCTGTCCCCAGGGATCCCTTGTGTGAGGAATAAACTTTCACTCAAATGTTCTTGGTGTGTGAAACATCATCTGCCTTGGCATCCAAACCGAATTTCAGTTGTGGATCTATTTCTGCCTCCATAGGATAGCAACAACAACAACAAAAGTCTGGCAGACCCAGAAGGATGCACTAATAGATGACCACTACTGCTTTGAGTTTTCTTCTCTTGCTCTCCGCTTACTAAGTACAAATCACTGCATATAGTGTGTGGGATGGCTCCTCTGTTTGTTAGTAAGTTTGTACTTTCTATCATCCTGCATTGTGCTCTATTTGTGCAGCCTTGATGCCCCTGTATTGTAAGTTTTGCTGACCTCAATTGGAAGTTTTGATATTTGACATTTAGGAACAGGGGTGTGGAATCAAGGCTCTCTTTAGAGTATTCCTGGGTCCTGTGTCTCAGCCCAGACCTATTTGTGTGTCTTTGAATGAATTTTGCATGTAACTGATCCTAGGCTCAGAGGGAAAACTTACTCTGTGACTGACTGGTTGTTTCAGCCAGAAGTTGACCTCCCTTATATAGAGTGCTCAGGGGAAATACTGTCATACTCTCTATGATATATGAGTCCATCAGGAGGTTAGTCATGAAAAAAAAAAAAAAACAAACAAACATGTAAAGAGAATTAAAGAAAGAAAAAGTGAGAGTGAAAAGAAAAAGCAGCTATTATGTAGTATGCTGAGGTCTGTATTGTAAAAGCAGAATACTTACCTGTCCTTGAATAATTCTGTTACTGCAGCTGCTACCCATGCTTCTCTCAGAAAGGATTTTCATTAAAAGGGACAACACCCATCTCATTCTGTGGCAAAAATGCCTATGAAAAGTGATCCCAGATCTTTATCTGAACCTCACTAAATGCCAGAAGACATCATGATTCTATTGGTTAATTATAAAACAGACTGAAAGTTAAGATGGGCCCCTTAGGTGCTAGAGATATCAAGATACTGAAAGGCTACTCTACTGTTAATTTATGCCTGGAACTCCGGCATTTGATAAGGAAGCAACAAGGGAGGATTCCCTAAATTCTAAAAATACTGGTTGAGAATCCTTGGTGGAGAAAGCTTACTACCTTGAATTGGGTTAAAAAGACCCTCCTAAAATATCTTCTATAACCATTCTACAACAAAAATACAGAGGCAAAATCTGAAACAGAGGTCTGAGGTTTGACTCTTGGAAATTCAAAACTTATTTACAAATTTATGTGACCAGCAGATGGAAAGAGTGCTGATCGGCTCTTGGGCCTATATAAGACTAGCTCTGAAATAACTTTAGCTTCAGTGGAGGCATAACAGTTGCCTTGCTTGTCTTGTGTCTTAGTCCTTTTTGTGCTGCTATAACAGAATACCTGAGACTAGGTAATTTATAAAGAACAGAAATGCTTTTCTGTCATAATTCTGGAGTCTAGGACATATAAGATCAAAGTGCCAGCACCTGGTGTGAATGTTCTTACTGCATCTTCACATGGCAGAGGTGGAGGGCAATACAGAAAGAACAGACTCTTGAAAGCCCATTTTATAACAGAATTAACCCCTTGTGAATTAAACACCCACAAAAGGCCGCACCTCCCAAGAGTGTCACATTTGGGATTTAGTCTTCAGCACATAAATTTGTGGAATGAAATCAGACCATAGCAGTGTGTAATCTTCAAATTACTAGTTTATTGCGGAATTCACTAAACTTGTGGAAAGAGATGTGTAACATCTGCTATCCCAAACATTACAAGGCACATCTCCCAGCCTTTCCATTGCTCCATTGGATATTCATGGCATAGAAAGTAGACAATCCTACCTATATACACAGTCATTATTCTGCCTTCCCTTACCAACTGGAATGTGTTCTAACTTGTTGAATGGATGCCAGTTATTCAGAAAAGTTGGTATGGCTCAATGGCCATATTATTTTTCTGAGCATTCTAATGAACACAGTCTCCCAGACAGTCCTGAGTAGTCTGTCTTTAATAACAAACTAAGCAGCTATTTATCTGGGAAGCATTCATAAGTTATAGGGTTTTTTTTCTGCTTCTTTTAATTAGTGAAGAAGCTACTGTTAGAGATGTTCTACATAGTCTAGACTTATTAGTTGCTATAAGGTGGGCCTTAAGGCCCAGGTCTTTGCTTCCCAAGGCAACAGACCAAGGTAAGTTCCTATGTCTGAGTTTTCACAGAGATCTTCCAAAACTAAAGAATCTTCATCAGAAGACCTGGTATTTGGAATTTCATGAAGTGAACATATTCAATTATATGAATTCAAGGTATAGAGTTAATCTGATGTCCTCATCCCTTGAGGTCCCCAAGTTGTGTGACACACTACTCCATTTCCTTACCTAAGCAATGGCAAATGTCCCAGCCTCATTAGGGGTACAACATGTTTGGGACCCCAGTGATCACCCAGGGATGGTCATCCTTGTATTTCCATAGCGGTGATTGATCACTTTATATTATATTAAATGATCACTTCATTTTTTCTGGTTCCCAAATCATGGAGATCCTTGGAGACCCCACTAAAACACAGAAATCCCTTGAGTATTATCAGACATAAGACTAAAGGCAAATATATCTCTCTTACTCTGAACATTGACACCATAACTTTGTCTAATATCCCAGTAGTCATGGCTTTCACCCCTCCTCGAATTTCCCATTGTTGGAATGGATGCTGTACCCAACCATATAGTTGGAATAAAATTGAAACCTTGGTCCTTACTGTTGGTCTTTCCAAATGGGATCCTCTGAATTTGCTATCACACCTCTTAAAATTCTTAGTATGATCCAATTGAAGTTGAAACTGAGTCTTCAATGATTGAAGCCTATTTTACATGGTTTATTAAGGGAAAGGGTAGTTATTCCCACTATCTCTTCATTTAACATACAATTTAGTCTATACTTAAACCTGGAAAGAATGAATGGTGTCTTATAGTCGATTAGCACAACCTTAATGACATGTTGCACCCATTAAGACCCCTGCATACCCAAAATGATTGAAATGACTAGTATCATACAATCTTCTACTTGCAAATACTTTGTTGTTACAGATTTGGCTAATGTGTTATATTCAGTGCCTATTTCAACAATCTCTGAGGCTCAATTCACATTCAGTTTTAAAGGAACACAATATGTCTTTACTTAGTTGACCATAAAGTACGTCAACAGTCTGGCCATTCTATTCAACATCTGTTAGCAAGACCTTAATTGGAACTAGCTGTTTCCAGACACCTAGGTATTATACTACATTAATTGCATGCTCCTGTGTGAAAATTCACTTGATACTCTCACAGAGAATATATAAACATTCATCATTTGACTTCCTGAGAGGGTGTGGGCTACGTATGACTACATATGCAATCTATGTCCCATATATGATTTAGTGGCCTCTAACTTAGTAAAAGTCGTGGGCATCATATGGTCCACTGAAGGCTGTTCCATTCCTGATGTAGGGAAAAGGCAATTCCTAACATTGTCAGACACCATCACTGTCAAGTAGGCCCAACACTTACTAGGTCTCTGGCTCCTGAAAGCAAATATTTCCCATATTTCATATATACTAAGACTTGTATATGTGGTCACATGCAAATGAGTCCACTTTGAATGGGGTGCTTTATAACAAAAGGCCCTAGCCTTATACGGGATGACAATATAGAAGGCACTTTCCTTAGTGCCTGTTGGAGACCTTCAAAAAGGAAGCTCTTGTGACTACCTGCTATGCTTCTTTGAGTTTCTAGAAAACTCTTGATGGCTGTAAGTTGCTTCATATGCAAAAGGATGCCTTCTTCATTTTGCTCCTGAGTGATTTAAATGACACCTCACAAGTCTGTCACAGCACAGAGGCCTCCTTGCTCAGATGGAAATGATACCTACAGGATGGAGCCAAATCTGTGCTCTCTGGTATATTCAACCTGCAGAAAGAGATGTTATCTCCTGCCATTAGTCTTTTGCCAAGCAGGGAAAGTCACCTCCCTCATATTATTTGGTTACCTGAGAGACCACTTGGGATAAACAGAGTGAACACAAAAGGAGTTCATAAATTTAAGAACAGAAACACCCAGTCACATGTGATGGAGTTCACTGGAGAACTTTTGCTTTTCATCTGTGTGGGATATTCCTAATAAAGGATGAAACCCAAGATTAAGTAAATTGGTTAAAGTCTAGACAGGCATGTAGGAATTAGAGGATGCCCTACCCCACCAATGACCCAAATTAAATATCTTTACAGATTTCTGGGCCATTTTCAATTGGATAATAATTGGCTTGGCCACTGGTAATATATATATATTTTTTCAAGGCTGTCCTTTTAGGGAAAAATATCTTTGAGAATTCCTAGACTCCTATAGTGAAGCGTCAAATGAAAATCATACCTATGTCTGCCCACACCAAAGTACAGAGTTCAGGCTGCTGAGGCCCAATTTAATTCTAAAGCTGATATAGAAACATAAATTATTGGTTTAAGATTTTATCCCCTGTTGATTATTGGTCTTATTATTCTTGAATACTACTTTATCACTTTGCCTTAGATTTTTCTTCCTGTTTTGATTTCTACTCTCTGTATTCACACCTAAACATGCCTCTTAAGCTCCTGCTCCTAAACAAACCACACCAATATTGTTCCCCAGTGTTCTATATACTTGTCAACCGTTCTTATTCTGCTGACTATATTGGAGGTCAGTGGTGCTCCTTTAGGAACCTACACTATTATTCAACAAAATTTCTAAAATGATACCACTCAGTAAATGTCCAAAATAATATCCAAATATATGATTAAAATCACTAAAGCCCTCAAAACCCTAAAGGAGAGGCAAAACTCTGGTAAATATGGGTTATGAATGATGGTCTAGCCTTAGACTATCTACTAGCCAAATAAATCTTGGAAACAAAAGTATTAAAATTTAGATTTCAACCGACTGGTGTATTAGGGTTAACCAGTGGGACAGAACCAATATGATATCTATATCTAGGAGTTGATTAGGGAGAATTGGCTTAGAGGATTACAAGGCGAATTCCCACAATGGGACATCTGCAAGGTGGGGAAAGAGAGAAGGTGAAAGTATGGCTCAGTCCAAGTCCAAAAGCCTCAAAACAGGGAATCTGACAGAGCAGCCCTCAATCTGAGGCCAAAGACCCAAAGATTCTCCAAGAGGCCACTGGTGCAAATCTCAGAGTCCAAAGGCTAAAGAACCTGGAGTCTGATGTCCAAGTGATGGCAGTGGTGACTCATCTGGACTGGCTGCTGCAAAGACAATGGCTGCAGCAGAGGAAGTGCAGCCGGGGCTATGCTCTCTATCGAGCCAGTGGGGGCCTGGAACAGGCGGGAGCCCCATCCTCTACAGATTTGGTGGGGCGAGTGTAGCTACAGCCGCTCAGCAGTGGCTCCAGACCCTGGCATCCCTACGCTCTTGGGGGCCTGGGAACCCTCCCCTACCCTGCAGGCTTGGAAGTTCCTGCTACCTCTCCTTGGCCTCTCCTCGCTCCTGGTGCCCAGTGCAAGGCAAAGCAAAGTTGTGGCCAAGCCTGAGTGCTGTCTCAACCTGGCCAGGTGTGCTCGCACCCAGGTGTGCGTGACTCATCATCTCCCTACTGCCTCAGTCCCCTCCAGGAACACAGGAGGGAGGCTGAGGGGGTGCCAAGGGCAGCTCGGGTAAGGCCTGCACGTGCCCCTCAGCACAAACAGCCTGGGCTGCGTGGAGGGCATGTTTATGGCAGCAGGAGGCAGGCAGCCTTCTGGAAATAAATGGACGGTCCATGGTGAACTCTACCTTCAAGCCAGGAACAACCTGAAGACTGGGGGTTTGGTTGCCAGTTCCGATGGAGTCTGCGGCCCAGAGTGAGAACTCAGATGCTTTTTCCGGGCCTGCACATGGCTGCCCATGGCTGCCCATGGACCAGTCATCATGCACGTCCTCCCTTCTGAGCCTATAAAAACCCCTGGACTCAGCCAGACTTGGACAGACATCAGGATTACCAGCTGCCAAAAGGAACTACCCACTTTGGGTCTCCTTGACTCATTTGGACAACCTGCCTGCACAAAGGAGCTATCCCTGGCAGGTCTCCTCTCCTCTGAGAGCTGGACACTTGTTGGGACAACCTGCCTGTGGAAAGGAGCTACCCACTGTGGGTCTCCTCTCCACTGAAAGCTGCACAATCTGCCGGACGACCTGCCTGTGGAAATGAAGGTCTCCTGAGAGCTGTTCTGTCGCTAAATGAAGCTCCTCTCCACCTTACTCAGCCTCCAGTTTTCCATGTACCTCATTCTTCCTGGACATGGTAAAAGAACTTGAGACCCACCGAATGGCAGGACTGAAAGAGCTGTGACACAAACAGGGCTGAAACATGCTACCCACCCCTCAACCATGTTGTGGGCTACAAAAAGGAGAGAAGAGCTGAAGCTCTTTGGGAAGCCGAGACCTATGGGCTCTGGGAGCCAGGGCTTTGACACCTTCTTTGGGGCTCTGCCATTTCTGGAGTCTCCAAACTTCTGGTTGCCACCATGTTCCCCTTGTGCAGACACAGGTGCCCTCAGTGGAAACCGAAAGCGGTATATCTGGTCCAGCACAGCCTCCCATGGAGCCAGCACCTGTGCTTGGGCCTGGAGCTTCCCACCAATGCCACAGCTGCTGGCATGCCTTGCTGTGCACAGTGGCAGGGCCCCATGCTCACTCACCTACACACCCCTCACTGCTCTGTGCCTGGCTCATCCTTGGCAGGTGTGGGATATGGGCCGGTAGCATGAGTTGAGCACAGCCGGCCAGGTGGAGTGGGCAGAAGGAGCCCAGCAGGCAGCAGCAATATTTAGGCAGAAGGCACTGCCAGCTGGTGAAGAGACACCCTAAGTATACTGTGACACAAGGGTAGAAGGAAAGGAAGCCAAGTGTCAGGCACAGGAAGAGAGAGAGATACTGGGTGAACTTAGCAAACTGTTAATCCCCCTTTTTCTGCCTGCTTTGTTCTAGCTGCACTGGCAGCTGATTGAATGGTGCCCAAGCACATTGAAGGTGAGTTTTCCTGTCTCATTCCACTAACTCAAATGTCAGTCTTGTCTGCAACACCGTCACGGAAACACCCAGAAACAGTACATTACCATCCATCTAGGCATCCCTCAACCCAGTCAAGTTAACAGCTAATATTAACCCTCACAATTGGGTATACAGCATTTTGGTGCACTAAACCTTTTACTGCATGTGGATAAACAGCACAGGCAAAGTTGCTCAGGTGGCCCAACAAAATATTCAATAGGTTAAATTTAAGCATATCACTTGGATATTTGAGCAAATACCCTGAACACCCACAGAGGTCTCTCAGATGTCCTCATCTCTCTAGAGTAAATCAATGCATATATTCACTGAAGGACTTTGCATTTTCATTATAGATGGGTGCATAGGCATATAGTTCTAAGATTTATATTTACACTCAACTTCAATGAAATGAGACATGGCATATTTCAGTCTTCAACCAAACATCAGAGGTGAATAATAAAGAGGAGTCTAATTCCATTACAGATGTTTTATCATTGATTTCCTTTTATGCCTCACCTTCCTTTCTCCTTTCTTGGCCCCAGATGTGGGGCCAAAGTTATAATAAAGCTTAAGCACAAAAGCCTACTTTGTTGGTGTAAACAAAACAATTAAGCCTCCTGCACTTGGGAAATTTTCCACAATTCCAACTCTTGTTCTTACAAAAGCTCAACCCACAATCTGCTTTGTCCAAGCCAGCACAGATTTGCTTGTTTCTGCCCAGGTATATCCAGAAGTTCTTCATGCAATGAATTTTATCTCAAATGCTTTAAGTATGTGGGGTGTCATCAATCTTGACATCTGAACCAAGATTCAGCTGATGACCATCTTGATTCTGCTAAATGACTACAAAACATAGGTAGACCCACTGAAGCTGAGAAATATATTACCATCCAATGGAAACACCATTATAGATTAGTCATTCCCAAAGAATATTTATTAGAGCATATATTTAAAAAATTACAGCACAAAGATATTGCCAAGTAAAATACTTTTCAGAAATGCAGAATTAAACATAATTAAACATCACATAAATTCAGGTCTTCCCAGAACCTTTGGTACTCTAATGTTACTTATAAATCACTAATAGGCATATATAATGCAAGACTGAACAAATGCATTGGTTCCAAAAATTGGAACTGATATTCAAATAAATCATTTTACAGCCTTAAGGTTGCTATGGCAATGCCTGTTTTGATTGGTAGTGGCCATGCCATACTAATGGTTTATATATATATATATAGCTATATTCATAAATATATAGTCATACTACATATATGGTATGTACATTGTAGTCATACACATGTATAAATGTACAACACATATGCAATACATTTATTGCATACATAGCACATGTATATAACCCTATCATATCATCATATATATATATAAAAAACTGGACATGATATGACATATCCAGTTATATAAATATATATATTCCTTCAATACAACTATATTGAATGGAGCATGGGATCAACTCAATCTATTCAAACACATTTTTAGCAATACTGTTTTATGATTGTCTATCCTATATATTAATATTTTTCTCAACTACAAAAGACTCTAGTTGTCAGAAGATTATATTTGCTTTGAACTGAAATTGTCCATTTGGCAACTTTTAGCCATTTTTACTTTCTTATTTAGTGTTGCATAATAAACGTGTTTTCACAGCAACCTTTCCTAATGTCTGTAGCTAGGACTTTACACCAATCAAGACATAATGCCAAATAATAACAATGTCCAACATAATAATGGAGAGTCTCTTTTTAATGCGTTAAAACATTCCACTACATTAGAGACCTCGAGAAACTTTAAAATATACACTTTTCCACAGAAACTCATTTTCCATAAATTCCTTTTTTATTCTCTATAATTTGATAGCATCTGGGACAAATATTTAATAAAATGCAGAAAGTCTATGTGGATTGCTACACAATGTTTGCTGCACATACTTTCTGCGTCATAGCCTTATATTTTCCCATTAACCTTCTCCCTAGTAAGAAATAGGGTCTCAGTAGAGTTACCCTATTTGGCATTCTCTTTTGCATTTTGCGGAGAAGCCTTAAACAATTTCCAGAATCTCAGCCCTTAGATTTAGTCAGTGAGAGACATTTAATCAAATTTTTGTAAAGTGGAAGAAAAATAAAAGCCAATATTCTATGATGGCAAATGCAGATAGACAGCTTAGAATTTCGGTTGCAGCTTTCCTTGTTTTCGGGGTCCTATTGAGAAACACCTGTTGCAGGCAGACACTCGAAATCATATCTACTGTGCGCAGGCAGCTCAGAACATCGCTTGGATTCCAAGGCTTTTCATGAGAATTACTGACTTTGCTGCTGTAGACATCTGGCTTTATTGGCTGCAGAAACTTTAGATATTCTCACTTTGGTAATATCTGAAAACAGTTTGCTGTTCTTTCCTAATTCTTCCCCAGTTTATGTAAATCTCTAACTTCCTAGAATAAATCATTATTTATTTTAAGATATTTTACTTTTCCTAACTGAACTCTGACTGAACAAGTTATAATCATTTCCTAATTGTGAAATAAAATTGACTTCCCAGGATGAACCTCTTCTCTAATCTTCCCAGAATTTAATATAATTGACAAAATCATTCTCTTGAACCTCTGTATGTTCTGCCATTTTATTCTATGACCACATACACTTCTGATAACCTACCTCTCTTTTTCTTTTTTTTTTTTTTTTTGAGACAGTCTCGCTGTGTCGCCCAGGCTAGAGTGCAGTGGCGCGACCTCGGCTCACTGCAACCTCCGCCTCCCGGGTTCATGCCATTCTCCCGCCTCAGCCTCCGAGTAGCTGGGACTACAGGCGCCTGCCACCAGGCTTGGCTAATTTTTTGTATTTTTAGTAGAGACGGGGTTTCACCGTGTTAGCCAGGATGGTTTCGATCTCCTGACCTCGTGATCCACCCGCCTCGGCCTCCCAAAGTGCTGGGATTACAGGCGTGAGCCACCGCGCCCGGCCTACCTCTCTTTTAAATAGTCTTTATCACCTACTTACCACCATATTTCTAATAGGGTCAGTGAAATATCTATTCATATACTACGAATGTATGTTTCCTAAAAACAGCAGTGTGTTTTGACTCCCTTCCTACTATAATGAAGCATGGGATTACTAGCAATTTAGGTTAAAGTCTGTTTTCAAATGTTTCAGTTGGGTGATCTTATACACAGTTTAATAAAAAGTAGGCTTTAGGTACAAATATGTATAGATTCTGGCCATAAATTTTATAGTTATGTGGACTTTTAGATAAATTACAGCATCTTTATTGAAAATACAAATTGGGAATACTACTACTTACTTCATGAGCTTGTTAAATGATTAAATAAAAAGTAGTATGTTTACATTACTTCTGAATTGTCTGGCAGGTACTGTTTTTAATAAAATGAGTCTCTTCTATTTATATTTAGAAACATTAAAATAACCTTGTTATAAATTTATGAATATTTATATTTAAATAAAGGAAGAACAAATTGTGTTTTTGCAAAATACCATTTTATAAATGTTTTTCTTTTTTATATTGAATTAATTACAAGTTTTCCTATGCCTATTGATTTATCATCCATAGAGGAACGTGACACATGTATGTACTGGTAGCTCTGTAGCTGTACTCCTAAAGTTAAAGTTGAAAAGGCATTTGCAATAGACTTTAAGTAGCTGTTTATGGTTTCTTCTGAAACTTTCAAAGATATGTCATAGATAGAAATATCATATTTTTCACTGTAACAATTTACAAATTTCGGAAAAGTCATTAAAAGCAGTTTTTTTGTGAATTTCAGAAATTTTAGTAAACCTCTCTATTATACTTAGAGGATTTCTAAACTGGATTTGGAGTTATAATCACGTGGGGACACGTGACTCTAAGGTGCATCACTTCTGGTTTGGCCCTCAAAAACTGTTAATGCCTCCTTCATCATTCTCTTTTTTTATTTTCCTCCATCATGCAATGAATGTGGATGCTTCAAGCTTAGATAACATTAAAAAATGGAGACAGCATGGATCCTAAGTGACAGGATACAGAGCATCTACTGACCCATACTGAAATTTGAGAGAATATGAAATAAACATCTATTGTTTTAAGTCTCTGATTGAGAGTTTTGCATTTTGTGGCAATCAGTGCATATTTTCCTCAATATATATAGTTAAAATGAAGTAAAAATACATATCTATTAATACAATCCAGAACACACATTTATAGAAATATATGAAAAGTTTTCTTATGAACCTGAAGCACTTAGGAAGCTGAAACCAGTCAGAAGCAAAAATAGTCATAATATTAACATGAACCTTCAGCAGTGTTTGTTGGCCAAATACAGCATGTGCTGCTTGTGTTACATTTAGATCTAGTATGTCTTTGTTTGTTTTAGATATAATGAAGGGAAAATTATCTCAACTGAAAGTTCTTTCAGAAATATGGGCATAATGACATTAGACTTTAATTGGTTTAAATATTTCTGAAAAATAAAAGAAGAGATAGAGTTTTTGAAGTGGCATCCCATATAAATATAGAAGCAGCTTCAGCTTTATTTGTACTCTAGTGCTTTAATGACAAAAACTATATAATGTTGTTAGGTCTAGTCTAGTGTGAGTAGAATCCTATGAAGTTTCACAATGTTGTCTGCTTAATGATCTTATATACATATATTTTAACTCGAAGTTCCTAGCAGTAGTGCTACTGGAGAAAATCTGTCTGCTTGGTAGAAATCATTAGGTCAATGGTTTAGTTGGTCTAATTATCTTATCAAAACAGGATTAGTGTCCCCTGAGTTTCTATAACGTCATTCTTTTACTTTATTATCTGGGTGAACCCATTCCCATCTATAACCTTAGAGACTATGCTAATGACTTAAAAGCCTCTATAGTAAACTAGATGTGTCTGTAAAACTCTTAGTTTTACAACTGTATTCTGAATAGTTCTTGTAGATTGTACTATTCGACATAAAACTCACACTTAAACACTCAGCCAATTAGATCCATATTATCAGCATAGAGCTCTTGCCAATGGCATAAGTTATTAGCTTCCAGTAGTCAGTTGGCTATGGAATATTTTCAAAATAATTCTCACATACCACTTAGCCATCTAGCCAAGGTCTTCTGCTCTATCATCCTCTAATATAAAGACTTTAAATAAATGTTTCTCGCCTCTTAGCAAATATCAGCAAAGAGTTTATAAGCAAGGTCTAAGTTTCAAGGATGAATGCTCTCAAAAAGCATCACTTCAACAGTAATTAACATTTCTATTTGACTACGAAAACAGTTATGACTTTTGGCTTGGACAGAGACACAGAAATTTGTAAATTACCATTCATCCTAAGGAATACAGTGCTTGTGAGTGTGGTTCTAGTAAAATTTTTTAAAATGCTACAAATCAATAAAGTAATGATGGTATATACACCTAATCATTAAGCGAAAGTAGGCAGATAGTCTATGAATAAGTGGGTATACAGCAAAGCTAGTGTGTTGCCTGAGATGGAGCTAAAGAACACTAAACCAAATATATCATCTGTTTCAAAAGTATTATTTTAAATTTATTTATGATGAAATATCTTTTTCAGCCTGCATCCAACAATGTGATTTTCATTAGTAAGTGTATTAAATGAAATTTTATATTTCTGGTTCATGCTATCAAAATGTTAAGACTCTTTTGCTAACATTTCTTTTATCTGTAAAAGCCTTATATTTACAAATCATTTTTTGAAGTTTATAACATTTAAATATTTTTCTCAGTTCTTTGAATTTTTATGAAGATAACTATATAACATATAAGAATGCTGCATATTAAATCATAATATGCTAGTGTTAAATTACAAAGTGCTGCTTATTTATACTCTAGCTGTATGTATTTTAGAAATCTTAATAATAAGGATCAGGTGCAGTGGCTCATGCCTGTAATCCCAGCAGTTTGGGAGGCCGAGGTGGGCAGATCACTTTAAGTCAGGAGTTCAAGACCAGCCTGGCCAACATAATGAAACGCTGTCTCTACTAAAAATACAAAAAATAGCTGGGCGTGGTGGCACATGTCTGTAATCCCCGCTACTCGGGAAGCTGAGGAGGAAGGATCACTTGAATCTGGGAGGTGGAGATTGCACTGAGCCGAGATTGTGCCACTGCACTTCAGCCTGGGCAAAAGGGATAGACTTTGTCAAAAAAGAAAAAAAAAGAGAGAGAGAGAAAGAAAGAGAGAGAGAGAGAAAGAGAGAGAAAGAAAAGAAAGAAAGAAGGAAGGAAGGAGAGAAAGAAAGAAAGAGAAAGAAAGAAAGAAAGAAAGAAAGA
>NW_012116055.1:2576154-2583709 GCF_000951035.1 Colobus angolensis palliatus
GAAGGGAAGGGAAGGAAGGAAGGAAGGAAGGAAGGAAGGAAGGAAGGAAGGAAGGAAGGAAGGAAGGAAGGAAGGAGAAATCTTAATAAAGTTATATAAATACAAACTTTGTCTGGAAAGGACTGTTAGTCTTTTTTCACTGTTAAATCCCTAGCACCTGGAAAAGTGTCATTTAATTAAAGTGTTTAATGAATAATTTATAAATGTGTGAGAAACAAATAATTGTTTTCAATGTAAAACGTTATCTCTTATTTTAAAGAAGAAATTGTATTATACTTTCCAAAGAAAATATAAACTCTTATAATTGTGACAGATTGTGCACATAATTAGAAAATAAACAATAGTTGTCTCTTACATTGTTTTTGGCAAACCAAATAAAAAACAACACTGATACTTATTTGAACCATCATGTTGGATAAATCAAGTACAAAAAACATAAAGAGGAGATCATTTGAGGACTGCGCTTCACTCAGAGGGAAAGATTTCTTTTCAAGAAAATTAATTTGTTTTGGTTTATGCAGGTTGCTTTTTGGTGAAAAGTATTGGCAGGAAGACTTACACAATATCCATTGCAACTATTTCTTCACTTATCTTCCTTTATCAGAACTTGGAAACATAATACTGAAATTTTCAGTCTGCCTGCAGCTGGGTTGGCCATATGACTCCACCATGGCTAAATATATGAAGGCAGTAAGCAGTTGAATTCTTCTATTTCCTTTCTTGCTTCTTGGAACATGAATTTAACATCAAGACACATAATGGTGGATATATGTACATGTGGATAGACAGATAGGTAGGTAGATAGATAACACACACATATACATACACACACACATATATACACATACATAAATACATATATACACAATTTATGACCATGTATGCAAACACCACATGCTGTGGCGCTGATAGACCAGAAAGGTAGAAGTATTATTTT
This sequence comes from Colobus angolensis palliatus, assembly GCF_000951035.1. Classification (NCBI taxonomy): domain Eukaryota; kingdom Metazoa; phylum Chordata; class Mammalia; order Primates; family Cercopithecidae; genus Colobus; species Colobus angolensis. The sequence goes on from NW_012116055.1 coordinate 2,577,092, forward strand.
CATGACTTCAGAAGCTACATCATCATTATGCTTCCTGACTTCAGACTTATTACTAAATAAAAATAATATTAATATCTATGTAACAATTGTCATATTTTCCATAATTTTCAGCTTAATGGTAGCCTAAACAATCGAATATCTTTTCCACATTGAACATAACATGTGCATTTTTAAATATTTATTTTTATTCGAATATAATCACAGAGTACTAAATGTGTATTATATTACAGACCATGTATTTGTATCAAGAATTTATGAAATTTCTGAGTACTGTCTAACCTAACTGCATTTAAGTAGTATTTGAGCAAAGATATCATTCTTAGCCCTCATGATTGACTTTTGTTTCCTCAGTTTTCCAATTATAAAATAATATCAATGAAATAGGAAGTATTCAATAGTATGCAATACAACAAAAAGGACCCAACATTACAATGTGAAACGTTGATGAGGTTAACAGGCAATGGTGCACTCATGAGCTTCATGAGAAACAATAATAATGTACTACTATGTACAATACATGACCAGATTTCTCTTAGTAAGTAAATGGATGTCTTGTTTATTCCCAGACGCTTTGGGATAAAACATAAACCTGTGATCTGGTCCTGGAGCTGATAGAAAGAGGCAATCCATTTATCCCTCTGCCCTGCTCATAATCAGCACTCGCTCTATGAATAGAGGAAGTGTGCAGAAGGATACATGCCAACCCACTGATATAAGTTAACTAAAAGGCATAAAATTGTTTTTCTGTGTGTTTAAAAAGTAGAAAAATAATTTTTTGATTAAACAAATAGTAATTTCCCCAATGGCCACAGGCTGCCAAGGCAGAAATGGAGAAAAAATTGATTTTTTCTTTTGTTTCAGATTATTCTTTATATTACACAGAAAATCTAGACTCTTTAAACTGCCTGCCTCATCCAAAAAATCATGCAACCACTTTAAACATATTCCTTCACAGTTTTCCTTGGTGTAAAACTGGATAAGCATCCTAAGTATTGGCCCTAATAATCAGGTACTGATAGTGCAGCACGGGAATTTTCTCTAATAAAAATGAGCAAATGTTTATTGAAATGATCAAACAGTTGTTTTCCTCCACTCTGTAAATGTCATGTATTGTATTTAATGATTTATAAATGTATGTTAAATTATCCTTGCATTCCTGAAGTGAATCCCACTTGATAATGGCAAATGATTTTTTTTTAATGTACTGTTGAATTTGGTTTGTTAGTATTTTCTGAGAATATTTGCATCTATGTTCATCAGTAATATTGAGCTAATTTTCATGTGTTGTAATGTTCTTGTCTGGATTTATAATCATTCTTGAAAAATGCTGAGAGAGTGCATGTAAAGTGCTCTCACCACAAAAAGATAACTATGTCAGGTAACGCATATGTTAATAAGCTAGTTTTAGTCATTCCACAATGCATCCGAAATTCAAAATATCATGTACACATTTATTGTACACAATAAATACACACAGTTTTATTCGGTCGATCAAAAAAATGATAAAAAAGAAAACGATTATTGGACTTAGGCAAATATCTAACAGGTCTTAATTTGGGAAAAAAATTCAATAGAAGGCAAATCAAAGCCCTTCTGGTTTCATACGAGATCCCCAAATTGTCATATCGCCAATAAATTTGCTTGCTGCCTACCAGATAGAATTCTCTCTCTGGTGAGATTAAGAAAAAGCAGATGGATGCCTAAAATTTTCAAAATTCACTAATCTAGAAACAGATTCCTCAATTACTGCCAGATTTTTTTCATAAATGCTAGAAAACACAGGATAGATTTTACTCTAAAGGCTATATGGTTGTTATTTCTCAAATCTAATTACACAGCTGTGGTTATGAGGGTGATGGTGATGATGATGATGATGGTGACAATAGAAACATTACATGTCAGGACCTCAACATATATATTTGTCATATATAGGATTTGATTCCAATTTATTCTAAAATCAAGGCTTCTGTGCTATATCACTACAGCATTATGCCTCCTGTCTTTTCAACTCTAGGAATCGGTTTTGAACTTCTTCATATAATAGTCAGATAGTTGTAGGTTTATCTTCTCCATCATTATTACTAAGCACTAATATGTAATTTTTAATACAAAAACAAAATAATTTTAAAAAATGAAATGTGTAATTGTAAAATATGAGTGCCTCTATGTTTAAGCAAAGTAAACAAAAGTTGACTTATGAAGGCCACATTCTAATCAGCTATCAAGTATAGAATTTCATACCTCATTAAAAAATTCAGACACAATTCAAGGCAATGAAACAAAATATCTTCCTTCCCTTCCCAGCATGCCTCCTACCACCACCCTTTTCCCCAGAGAGGCAAGGAAACTTCCTGGGATATCAGCCTGGATTTCAGGTTCCTACAATCTGTCTTGACAAAATATGTTCAGAAACAAGGTCTTCCATTATTTATAGTTTCTGGAAGAGCCTACCTTTTACAGCTTCTAAATTTCCCTGAGTAAGTCTGTGCCAACAGCCAGCCCACCAAGAAAAACTTAAGAATTGTACTGTGTAACTTGGATAGTCTCTGTCTTTGACCTCTAAGTGTTACTGATCTAGAGTAATAGTTAGGAGGATATTTGTCCCTGTGAACATAAGAATTTATTTAAGAATAGCAGGCACCCAGCTCCTAATGTATCAGATAAATCTGTTTGCTGGTAAAATGTTCAGTCTTGGAAGGATTTAAACAAAGAAATGTAAAAACTTCTGAGATGATACAACAAGACCCATGTCCTCTATGATTTTGCTTTTGAAGACATCTCCTTATCAATGATGGGAGATGGAACAAGAGCATTACCTCTTTTTCGTGTGTTTTTCTTTTCTCATCACACTAATTTCTCAAACAGTCCAAATACACACAATCTCTGAGAAAGTTTCAAATAATACATATTTTTTAAAAGCTCAGGAATTAGATACTTTAGGGAGAATTTGAAGAATCTGTAAGTCATATAAAGCTGCAAGTTGATTTGATTAACAGATGTGGAAGATTACTGTCTTATAAATTCTAAGGTTCTGATTTATACTGTCCCAAGTGTAGCCCACCACCTTTCTACCCAACCAAGGACAGAACTCTTCTTGGATTCAAATAGTTATAACCAATCGGGAAACAATAAACTTTTCCATAGATTCATCTTAGAAGATTTTGTAGACTGAAGTTTTCCAGAAAATGATATCACAGAAGGGAAGCAAAACAGAAGAGAAAAAGATCATAATAACTTGCTACAAAGTGCAGGTTTTGGTTCATACAAAGTACCTCTCCCTCTGACTCAAGCCTCTGAGCTCCTTTACAATTTACCATTCTGTTTGAACTTTTATCGTCTGTTTACAAGAAGACTAATCTCACTAGCTATAACCTTGTTAGGAATATTCCCTTACTGACCACAAAATTTGGTTCTCTGGACATTTGACTCTAGAGTCAATGCCTGGAGTAAGTCAGGGTTTTACTCAGATCATCAATCTTATTCTTAATTTTCTCTTAAAGGGACAGATGCTAGTGTGTTCTGTTTTGTTTTGAGAAATATGTAAAATAACATATTGAATGGTTTCAGCCTTAAGGAGAGACATTGTCTGCCTTGAAATTTCTTGCCCCTTAGAAATAGAAATATTTCAAATATATTATCCAAACTTATGTTTCAGATTTACTTTCCAACCTATTAATGCTGTTTTGAAAAATTATCAAAAAAAGGAAACTATAGAAATAACTAAAAATATAATGTGAAAATTTTAATATTAATATAATAAATAATTATTTGGAAACTTTGCAGTAATAGGAAAAGAATTTTTAGGTAGCTGTTTAATTCACAAACATTTAGAAAATGTGATGACAAATTTCATTCAACATAATAATGAAAAATTAAGATACATAACAAAAAATAGAAAATGTTTAAGACACATGATGACTATGATGAAAGTTGACATATAAGTTCAAAAAATATCTTAAATAAATGAAAATATATAAAACGTTCCTATATGAGAAGTTGCATTACGAAATGTAAAATCAACCCAGCTGGATGGATAGTATAGCAAAAGTCCAAACACAATTCTAAAAATAATAAATGATTCTAACATTATCTAAATGGATTAAAAACTCAGAATAACTATAAATATATCAAAAAAGAAGAAAAATGAGAAAAAAGTTTTGTTTTATCAAACAGTAAAATTTATTATAATTTCATTTTAAGTTTAAAAATATTGTGTTGCCTCAGTAATATATAAAAACGTATTATCTATAAATATTGCATCTTAGAATATTAGGAAAATTTGGAATTGGATAGAAAATTAAAGTCATCTTTCTAGCTTCCTGAACACAAAAATAAATTTAACTCACAAAGACAAAAAAAACAATCATCACTACCAATTACAACTATAGTAAAATTAGAATCAAATGAAAATGATGGATTACAAATGTGAAATAAATTCATCTACATTATCTATAATAGATAATATTTAGTTTATGAAATAATTTAAAATATTAATTAGGACAACTATATTGAAACATGACACAAAGATATAAGCAAGCAGCTTATGAAAGCATTCAAATTAGAATAAAAAAATAGGAATTAACATTTTAAGTAAAATAAAAAAGAGAAAAAGATAGTACATGGTGTTAATGCCAATGTGGAGAAACAATTACTTTCCTAAGCCTAGTGGTACAACTAATTTAAAGGGCAATTTCATAATGGTAATTTGTAGAAAGGTTTTTTTTTTTTTTATCATAGTCTTATTTTAAAAAGAAATGACAGAAAATAATTTAAATATCCCCCAATTGGATAAACACATTACAACAGTAACCATCATTATGCTGATATTCTTTAGTCACTATGAATTGGTTCACAATATAGTAAGTTTACAAAGAACATTTCAAAGTATAATGTAGTTAATAGTATAATCGCTTTTATATTTTTTGTAAGGAATGGGAGAGAATTAGAGATACAGAGAAAACAATCAACTATTTGTCTACTTATCTATCTATGAATCTGGAAGATGCAAAGTCAAATTTTTTGAAGTATTCTGTGTGATGAGGTAACTAAAATATGTTATTGTTCTCCATTCTTTATTTTCTAAATTTTATATAATGGACACATTCTTATCACATGAATTCAATACATTTAATTCTGTTTTTTAAAGGGAATTATTTTATATGCATCTGTGAATGCTACAGATTTTTGTAACCCAAATGAAATTAAAGGTTGTGTAATGAACCTAAAGTTTCATTTAAGGAGTTTTGCTCAATGAGAAAAAAATGATAAAATTTATACATAAATATTTATCCATCCAGCTTGTTTTTAGTATATTTTTAAGTGAATGAGGGAAATGGAAAAAGATACCAGTCTTTATGCCTTAAATAAACGTAAAAAACTATTTTATTTTTTATTCCTTCCTTTCATTTTATATTCTTCTCCTTTTTCTTATTTGGGAAAACATAATTGTCACGGGAACATATTCTTTAATATCATGTCTTTTGTGAGATGGGAATATTAATTTATTTGTGCTCATAGAGTTCAAATATAATTTGAGGTAAATCATGTCCGGTTATCAAGCTATACAAAATATTACAGAATACAAGTTAATTTATATATATGGTGCTTCTACCATTACACATTGTTACTACAATTATTACTATATGATCTGGATATTTATCAGTTTAAAAACTTCATGTTAGGTAAACCTTAAAAAAACACACAAGTAGCATGTTGGGTAAGTTAGGTCTATGTTTATCTAAAGGTAACAAAAAATGTCAATACAAATTACTTCAACCAGGAAAACATAGTATATTTTTTAATGTAACAAAAGAGATCTTCAGGGATACTATTCAAATCTGATCCAATAGAATTCTTAGATATAATAAAAACCCTGGCTGTTACAATCTTTCCACACTACTGACATTAGCACTTGACTTTTATTCAAGGCCAAATCTGTTGCAGAACATGAAGGAAACAGAACAGTTTACACAGAGTACATTGTGAATGTTCTCCCAGGGATTGCCCAGATCAAGGATCCAACTTTCTTCATCCTTATGGTCATAGGGGTGTTATTGCATTTGCAGGCATAATACTAACATTCTAGGCAAGAAAATAGGAAAGAAGCTATTTTTTGTAAGGTTTCATTTGAGAAAAAAACCTTCACCACATAATTTAATGTATGTCCCAATGTCATCTATGAGACACAGTCAGCTACAGCTTTATAAGAAGCTTACAATAGAACTATTTTACTTCCAAACTTAATACTGGGGTGAAGCAAGGGAGAGGAAGTGTGAAAGTTGAGTGAGCCAACGTTCATTCATCATTGTCTACCCATGGATGACTGATATTCCCAAAGCACATTTTAACCATTAAATTCACTTTTGTTCTCCATAAAAATATTCTTTCCCCAAATAGCTTACATGAATTTTCATTCTTTAATGTGCCATGGCTCTTTCTTTTTGTTGTTGCTACTAATTGGAATATATAAAATAAACAAACATTACAGAATATATCTTTCTAGAGCTTACTTTTTCATTTAACAATAAAGCTTGAGAACAGGAAGAGCTAACTATCCTAAATATATATGCACCCAATACAGGAGCACCCAGATTCATAAAGCAAGTCCTTAGAGACTTA
>NW_012116055.1:2587301-2610299 GCF_000951035.1 Colobus angolensis palliatus
TGCTTAAAAAAATGATAGTAAAAAGCATCTTCTACTTTTCTGCAAAATTTAATGCCCACATAGACAACAGCTAAAAATACATACATTATCATAGTTACTGAATGAGATGAGTTTTGGGGAAAATTTATAAGTTCCTATAGAATATCATTATAGGCATTCTGAGGGCTGCCGAGTATGTTAGCATTTAGATATTTTATATGTTTTTAGAGATTATAGAATTAAGGTCTTCAAACAATGTTAACAGATAAAGCATCCCTTGTTTTAAAAACTTATTCATTAAAAATACTCCATTGTTTACTCTTATTGTATTTGCTTATTAATAAGAAAACAGATTATTGTAAAAATATTGAAAAATAGAAGTAAAATAACTATTATCCCACCAAAAAAATAAAATAAAAATAAAAAAATAAAGCTTGAGAATCATTCAATTTTAGTATTAATACATTTTTACAAAAATTATAATGTCCTGTGCTTACTGCCACCACAACCATTGCTTCCAGGGGCTGAAACACATTCTTCTCGAAGCTTGAGAGCCATCTTTCTGGGGAAACTGCCACTGACAGCTACTCCACCTCCCAGCAGCAGGACCACCACACATTTTCCCAAACCTGAGGACAGACTCTTCCGACCTTCTGCTGGGGCATAAAATTCACATTCCTCAGAGCCCAACAGCTACCTACCATGGGCTGTTGCTATTGGTAGCAAACCTCCACACCAGCAGCAGGGATGCTACACACTCTCACAATCCCCTGAACACAGGTTCCCACAACTGCTTCCACTATGACTGTTATTGCTGCCACTACCACTGCCACCAATGCTGGAGGCCATAGCTCATGCTTCCCAAAGCCTGAGAGCTGCTTTCCTGATGCTGCTGCAACCAACTGCAGGGTTTCAAAGGACTTGAATGCACCCTGAGGATAGGCCTTTCCTGTCCACCACTGATGACACTGTCACCACCATCAAAATGTCAACCAAGGGTCTGAAGATTGCTCATTTGTCCGTCTCCTCAGCAAACCCTCACCACAGTTTCCACTGAGAAACACGGCATCAGTCACTGAGTAAATCACAGACACCACTGACAGTTTACAGTTGGAAAAAAAAATGTGAAAGCTACACTACTGCATGTACCCAAAATAAAAACCAAAGTACCCTACCCAAAATACTCCATAAATACATCTTCAGTAGAAGGTCTTCCCCTATGAAAGCCATTCAAAAAAAGTGGAAGAAGTGACTGTCACCAGATGGGAGATATGACCATAAAGACACAAGAAACATGACAAAACAAGAAAATGTAATACCTCATAAGGAAGACAGTAATTTTCCAGCAATAGATTTCAATTTTAAAAATTATGAAATGCCTGATAGGAAATTCAAACTTATGATATTAAATAAGCTCAGTGAGATAGAAGAGAACACAGATGAATAATACAAAAAAGGTAAGAAAACAATTCAAGATATAAATAAGAAACTCATCAAATAGGTAGATATCATAAAAAAGAACCAAGTACTGCACCCATCAACTCGTCAGCACCCATCAATTCATCATTTATATCATGTATAACTCCCTAATGCAATCCCTCCCCCCAACATGGCACAAGCACAAGTATACATATGTAACAAACCTGCACGTTATGCACATGTACCCTAGAACTTAAAGTATAATAAAAATAAATAAATTAAAAAAAAGAAAGTAAAAGGATAGAACAGATATATTAATCATAAAGTAATAAAAAATAAGCGTTCTAAAAAAAAAAAAGAACCAAGTAGAAACCTTGGATTTGCAGAATTCAATGGATGAAAACAAGTAAACAAACAAAAAAACAAAAACAAAAAAACAAGAGCTTCAACAATAAACTAGGTCAAGCAGAAGAAAAAACATCAGGACTTGAAAATGTTTCTTTTGAAATAATGCCATAAGAGAAAATGAAATAAGACAAGTCATAATTTTTTGTTTTTTTTCTGAGACGCAGTCTCGCTCTGTCGCCCAGGCTGGAATGCAGTAGCCAGATCTCAGCTCACTGCAAGCTCCGCCTCCCGGGTTCACGCCATTCTCCTGCCTCAGCCTCCCAAGTAGCTGGGACTACAGGCGCCCGCCACCTCGCCCGGCTAATTTTTTTTGTATTTTTTAGTAGAGACGGGGTTTCACCGTGTTAGCCAGGATGGTCTCGATCTCTTGACCTCGTGATCCGCCCGCCTCGGCCTCCCAAAGTGCTGGGATTACAGGCTTGAGCCACCGCGCCCGGCCGACAAGTCATAATTTTTAAAAGCTTATGTTACATATGTGACACAATAAAGTGACCAAAAATCTGAATTTTGTCTATTCCAGAAAGTAAAGAGAAGATAAATGGCTAAAAAACCTATTTAACAAAATAGTAGCTAGAAACATGTTAACTACTTTTTCTAACAAGAGTTTAGATATCCAGATACTGGAAGTCAGTTATCCCAACACACAAATCACAAAATTCTTTTCCAAGGCACATTATATAGTCAACTTGTCACACGGCAAAAATAAAGAGAAAATTCTAAAAACAGCAAAAGTGTCTAGCTACATATAAGGGAAACCTGATCAGAATAACAAAACACTTCTCAGTAGAAACCTTACAGGCCAGGAGAGAATGAGATGATACATTCAAAGTACTGAGAGAAAAACAAACAAACAAACAAAAATAAAGAAAACTGTCAGCCAAAAATACTTTGCCCAGTAAAGTTATCATCACCACTAGATCTACCCTACAAGAAATTTTTAAGGCAGTTTTACACCTAGAAGCAAAATAATGCTATCTACCATGATAAAAACAAGTGAAAACATAAAACTCATTGGTAGAGCAAACACACAAATGAGGAAGAAAAAGGACTCAAATATTACCACGGCAGAAAATCACCAGAACACGATAATAAACAACAAGAGAGAGAAAGGAATAAAAGATATACAAAACAACCAGGAAAACAATTAACAAAATGGCAAGAATAAGTCCTCATATATCAATAACTACATTCAATGTCAAGAAATTAAATTTTCCACTTAAAAGAGTTAGACTCAATGATTTAATAAAAACATGATCAAAATTCTGCCTACAAGAAAATAGTTTCAACTGTAAAGACATATAGACATTTTTAAAAAGGGTGAAAAAAAATCCCATGTAAATAGAAGCCACAGTGAGCAGGAGTAGTTATGCTTATTTCAGATAATATATATTTTAAGTCAAAAACAGTAAAAAGAGACAAAGAAGGTCATTATACAAAGGGATTATCTCAGCAAGAGGATATGGCAATTCTAAATATATATGCTCCCAATACCACAGTGCCCAGATATACAAAGCAAATACCATTAGATCTAAAGGTAGTGATAGACTCTCATAAAATAGTTGTTGGGGACTTTTACATTCACTCTTAGCTTTAGATAGATCATCCTGACAGAAAATCAAAAAAAGAAACCTCAGATGTAAACTGCACTTTAGACCAAATGAACCTAACAGACATTAACAGAACATTCTATCCAGCAGCTGCAGAATACACATTCTTCTCATCAGCCCATGAAAAATTCTCTAAGACAGACCATATGTAAAAACACAAAACAAATCTCAACACATTTTTAAAAATCAAAACCATATCAAATATATTTTCAGACTACAATGGAATAAAACTAAAAATCAATAGCAAGATGAGCTTTTGAAATTGTACATATGTATGGAAATTAAACAACATGCCCCTGAATAATCATTTATTCAATGAAGAAATTGAGAAAAAAATATTTTTTAAAAAACGAAAGTGGAAACACAGCATACCAAAATCTATAATATACAACAAAAGCAGTTCTAGGAAGGAAACTTATAACAACAAGTGCCTACAATAAAAAAGTAGAAAGCCTTCAAATAAGCAACTAAATGAACCTCAAGGAATTAGAAAACAAGAACAAACTAATCCTAAAATTAGTAGAAAGAAAGAAGAAAAAGTGGAAATAGTGACTGAATGAAATGAAAGGAGACTAAAAGAACAATACCAAGGATCAGTGAAACAAAAAGTCGCTGTTTAAAAAATATAAACAACATTGATAAATGACTAGCTTAGCTAACCAAGAAGAAAGAGAGATGATCCAAATATACACAACTAAAAATGAAAAAGGAGACATTACAACTGATTCCACAAAACTCTGAAATATCATCAGAGAATATAATGAACGATAACAACCTGAAAAACCTAGAAGAAATGGAGAAATTTCAGGAAATACACAACTACCGAGATTGAATCAAGATAAATACAAAACTTCCATGAACTAGTAATAAATAACAAGATTTAATTAATAGTAAAAGTCTTCCAATAAACAAAAGCCAAAATCAGATGGCTTCACTGCTGAATTCTACCAAATTTATACACATATCTATAAGCTTATATACATGTTTAAAGAAATATATATGTTTATACATATAAATATTTATATTTAGATGCACACATATATGTAAGTTTATATATATATATATTATATATATGATCAGCCATGACCCAGGGAAGCAGACAGGGACAAGGGCTTAAACAAGCATGACTGGGCACAAGGCCCAAACTCAGCTACTTCACTGCTTTTGCTCCTGTCAGTCTGATTTTATATATATATATATGTATATGTATGTGTGTGTGTATATATATATATGAATCTTTCAATGTTGGCTTGCTCTTGAATTCTTTCCTGAGTGAAGCCAAAATCACTCCAGAGCTGAGCCCCAACTTGAGGGTTCACCTGCATCATATCTATACAACAATTTCATGTGTGTGGATACACACACACACACACACACACACACACATATATGTTTATATATTGTATTTGTTTTCACACTGCTGATGAATACATATGTGAGACTGGGTAATTTATAAAGAAAAGGAGTTTTAATGGACTCACAGTTCCACATGGCTTGGAAGGCTTCACAATCATGGTGGAAGGCAGAAGGCATGTCTACATGGTGACAGGCAAGAGAGAATGAGAGACAAGGGAAAGGAGAAACCCTTTACAAAACCATCAGATCTCCTGAGACTTATTCACTACCATTAGAACAGTATGGGGGAAACCGCCCCCATGATTCAATTACCTCCCACTGGCTCCCTCTCACAACACGTGGGAATTATGGGAACTACAAGATTTGGGTGGTGACATAGCCAAATCATATTTTATATACATATATTTATATAGATGTTTTATATTTATATATAAGTATATATATTTATATATTGACTTATATATACTTATATATATTTACTTGTAATACAATATATATTTATGTATATATTTATATACACACATATACACACACATAGAACTAACACCAATCTCCTCAAATTATTAAAATATTGAAGAGGAGGAAATTCTCCCTAACTCATTCTATATGGCCAGCATTATACTCATACCTAAATCAGAAAAGATGCAACAGCAACAACAATAAACTATAAGCCAATATTTCTATGAGCATAGATACAAAAATTCTCAACGTAATTCTAGCTAATCGAATCCAACAATACTGGAATTTCTTCCAGGGATGCAAGGATAGTTCAACATAAGCAACTGAATAAACATGACGCATTGTAGCAACAGAACAAAGGACAATAATGTGGTCATCTCAATAGATACCTGAAAAGCATTTGAAAAATTCAACATCCCTTCATGATAAAAACTCACAATAAGCTAGACATAGAAGGAACATACCTAGATATAATAAAGATCATATATTATAAGCCCACAGCTAATAACATATTGAGCAGAGAAAAGCTAAAAGCTTTTCTAACATCTGGAACAAGACAAAGATGTCCACTTTCAAAATTCCTATGCAGTGTAGAACTGGAAGCCCTAGTTAGGGCAATCAGGCAAGAGAAAAATTAGAAGGCCTACAGACTGGAAAAGAGGAAGTCAAATTGTTCCTCTTTGCAGATGACATGATATTATATTTAGAAAAACCTAAAGACTCCACAAAAACCTCTTAGATCTCATAAACAATTCAGCAGTTGCACGATACAAAATCATCATAAAAAGATCAATACTCTTTCTGAGATAGGAGATCAGCAGGACTTGTTTTCCCCACCTGGCTGATCAAAACAAGATGTAGCAAGGAAACCAGCCCAAACCAATTAGGGCTAGGAATTAATGCATTTACACCAACCAGTGCCATGACAGTTTAGAAATGCCATGGCAGCAACCTAGAATTTACCTGATATGGTTCCAGGAACTCTCTTCCCTGTTTCCAGAAAGTTTGAAAATAATTTGCTCCCCCCACCCACCTTTTTTCTAGCATATCATTAGGATTAGGTATAAATATTGCTAGCTGGCAATCCATAAGGGCTTCCTCTGGGGTAGCCCAGCACCATAGGAACTACTCTCCCTATGGGATAGCCCTGCTTTGTCTAAAGAACAACCATATTGCTGTACAATTTTACTCAAAAAAAACAAAATTGCTTTCTTTCATTCCGGTTTACTCTTTAATTCTTTCCCGAGTGAGGCCAAAATATCTCCAGATTCGGGTCCCAATTTTGGGGTTCACCTGCATCATTTCTATACAACAATAATGAACTAGATAAAAAATGAATCAATAATATTTACTTATTTACAAAAAAAAAAAATTCTTGGAGAAAGTATAACCAAAAAGATGGAAGAACTTTACAAAGAAAGCTACTACTGATGAAAGAAATTAACAAGCGCACAAACAAATGGAAAGACAGTACAAGTTCATAAACTGGAAGAATTAATATCATTTCAAAGCAATCATTCAATGCAATCTCTTGTCAAAATACTAATGACATTTTTTCACAGAAATGGGAAAAACAATTCTAAAATTTGTATGTAACCAAAAAATAGCCTAAATAGCCAATGCAATTTAAAAAAAAAGCTGAAGGCATCGTATTATGTGACTTCAAAATATTTGACAAAGCTACAGTAACCAAAGTAGGATGGTATTGGCATAAAACCAGATACATAAACCAATGGAACAGAATAGAGAACCTAGAAATAAATCCACATTTTTATAGTCAACTGATTTTTGACATGGCACCAAGAACATACATTGAAGAATGGACTCCATATTCAATAAACAGTAATGAAAAAACTGGATATTCACATGCAAAAGTATGATAATAGACCCTTGTCTCTCATTGTATATATATGTTAAAAATCAACTCAAAATGGAGTAAATACTTAAATTTAAGACCCCATAAAACAACTAGAAGAGAATATAGGAAAACACTCCAGGGAATTGTTCTAGGCAAAGATTGTATAGTCAAGGCTTCAAAAACATAAGCAACAAAATAAAAAAAATTTAAAAAATGAATTATATTTAACTAAAAATATCTACACAGTAAAAAAAAACAATTAGCAGAGTGAAGAGACAACCTGGTAAATAGGAGAAAATATTTGTTAGCTATTAGTTTCACACGGGTCTAATATCCAGAATATACAAGGAACTTAATGAAATAATATGAAAAGAAATAATAACAAAAATTGGGAAAAGAATCTAAATAGCCATTTATCATGAGAAGATATAAAAATGGCCAGCAGAAATATAAACAAATGCTCAACCCCATGAGCTCTCATCTTATTCCAGTTAGAATGACTATTATTAAAAAAGATTAACAGATGCTGGCAAGTCTGTGGAGAAGAGAGAACGTTTTTACACTCCTGGTGGGAATGTAAATCAGTAGAGCCATTATGAAAAATAGTATGAATATTTTTTCAAAAACTAAAAATAGAACTGCCATATGTTCCAGCAATCCCACTACTGGGTCTTTATTCAAAAGAAAAAATAAGTATGTCAAAGAGATACTTGCACCTACATGGTTATTGCAGCACTATTCACAATAGCAGGGATATAGAACCAAACTAAATGCCCTACATCGGATGACTGGATAATGAAGATGTAGGATATTTACACAACTGAATACTACTTAGCCATAAAAAAATCAAATCCTGTCACTTACAGCAACATAGATACAACTGGAGGTCCTCATGTTAAATGAAGTAAGCCAAATCCATAAAGACAAATATCACTTCTCAGCCATATGCAGGAGTTAAAAAATCTAATCTCATGAAAGTAAAAAGTAGAATGATAGTTACTAGAGAGTAGGAAGGCTGTGGGGTGAGCTGGGGGAAGGGTGAAGAAAGACTGGTTAATACATGCAAACATACAGCTAGCTAGAAAGAATAAGTGTTAATATTTGATAAGAGATTAGGATAACTATAGTTAACAATAATGTATTGTGTATTTGAATATAGCTAGAGAATAAAGACATTAAAATCTTCCTAACACATAAAATGATAAATGTTGAGATGATGGATATCTTAAATACCCTGACTGATTCATTACACATTCTATGCTTGTAAAAAAAAATCACATGTACCCTGTAAATATGCATTAAATTGGTCAGCCGTGGTGGCTCACGCGTGTAATCCCAGCACTTTGGGAGGCCGAGGCGGGGGAATCACGAGGTCAGGAGATCGAGACCATCCTGGCTAACACGGTGAAACCCCATCTCTACTAAAAATACAAAAAATTCGCCGGGCGTGGTGGCGGGCGCCTGTAGTCCCAGCTACTCGGGAGGCTGAGGCAGGAGAACGGCGTGAACCTGGGAGGCGGAGCTTGCAGTGAGCCGAAATCGTGTCACTGCACTCCAGCCTGGGTTACAGAGTAAGACTTCATCTCAAAAACAAACAAAATGCATACAATTATGTATCAATAATAAAACAAACACATATTTACATATACACATGCACACAAATTGTAATATTCTGCCATTTTATATTTCATTAGAATAGATTATTGCAATTGCTATATTGAGAGTAAACAGCAAGAGAAAGTATGAAGAAAAATAATAACTCATGAAACACTAAAATGTTATTAATTTGTGGTTCTGGTATATACACAGAACGTGAAAAGTAATTTTTCATGACTTTAATGGTGGTGTATTTAGGGGCATGATCACTAGGATGATATTCTTGGAAAGCACTTTTTCCTTATTTGTGAAAACCTTAAGTATTGTATTTTGTACACATACAATGAATGATGAGATCCATTGATCTATTTATTCAATATCTTCATTGATTCATTGCTCAACAGAATCATTAATTTACTTATGCATAATAAAAAAAAAATCTTGTTACTTTTGGCAGCCAGGATAAGCAAAATGAAATTAAACAAAAAAATCTAACTTTCATATTAAACATTATAGCAATTATAAATTTTTTATATCTTGTGTTATGGTAACTTCTTCACAGAGCTCACCCATCTCTCTTGGAAGACTCATAGATGTAGCCATATTTAAGCATATGATATGTGTAATGAACAAATCTGCTAGGTCGCAAACATTACAACTATTGACATGAAACATTATAGATATAATTTCTATTCTCCTATCTTACTCAACAAAGAATGTGTGGTGAGCCTTTATGTACAATGTTAATAATTATTTGTAATGAATTTGTAGTAAGGGAAGTGTGTTATTAAATATAAACTCATTTGTAAACTGAAAACAATGATTGCTATTTTACAAGGTATTCACTCCTACTAAATTAAATCAGGTAAAAAATATATTCCATAGAATATCTGACTAGTTATGGAAATTAGTCCTTTATACCTCCATATTTAACTTAGGCAAATCAGATAATATTATTGCCTTTTTTTCTGTTCCTGCTGTTTCTTAATTTACAAGAGAGTGATGAGCCTTTCTGAGTTTTAGTATTTCCCAAGTTTACTTACCTTGTAATGTGCAGAAACACAATTGTAGCCAGTTATTTTAAATACCAATCTAGTCTAGTGTCCTTTTAATTCCAATAACTTAAGAGAGAGAGAAAGAAAGAATTTCAATAATACTACATATTTTAGCTTTACACTTAGTAATTTGACATTGAATAAATATACATAAGGTTCTTTATCTATATGTAAATATATTTTTTCTCAGTTATTTTATTCTTCTTCTCAGAAATAAACTTTGGACTTATTCTATAGCTTTGATTCATTCTGCTTTTGTTAGCATGTAGCCCTAGTTTAATTTCAATTCTAATTAATCTCCTTCTCAGTGAAATGAGATACCTTTTTATCACTGCTATGATTTTTGAGTGTTCCAACCCCCCAGATATTTGTGCTTTCATATAAATGGAAAGCAGCTTTCAATATAATAAATGTAAATAATACCACACACACAAAAGAATATTGATCTGTTAGTCATTCATCAAAGAGTAACTTGTCTGGCTGATGACATTTTTGTTATAAGGTCCTTAATAATTTCTACCAAACACACAGAAATAATGTATAATAAAAACTCATAAAAGTATGATATACTAAGTATTCATTTATTCATTTAATATATGTATTGCACTCTCACATGTATCAGGCACTCTTCTTGAGGATGGAGAGCCACAAAGGAAAACACAAAAACCCTACATTAAAAAACCCACAGAAATAAAGAAGAAGGCATCGAATTCTGCCAAGCTGTATTAAAATAACAAAATAGCTATTTCATACAATTCAGAAAATAATAATTAGGAGTCACTAAATCTTAATGGCTCCAAATTAGCTTATGTTAAGTAAATAATTTTTTAAATGTTAATTCAAAATGTTTCAACTCATTCCAGTGTAAGTTGACATAAGTGAGGCCTGAATTACCAAATTTTAATCAGAATATAAGGAGTATAATTATTCGTCAAGAGAAAATTACATCAGGTATTTTTAAGAGTTAACAAAATTATGTTTAGATATTAACACGCATCTATATCTTAGAGTTAAATTTTGCCATGATCGTCTTGCAGATTGGCAGACAGTAAGAAAGTACATATAGCACTTGATTCAGAGTTTAATACAGGTAAAATTATTTTCTAAATTACAGTTTTATTAGCTTCAAAGTACCTGTTGAGAACATAATAAAATTGATCTGTAACATGTTTATACAAGTTTTAACAGTTGGAGTTTATGAAGTGAAGTGTTAAATTTGCCATAGCATTAAAGTACATCTTTATTAATTAGAATGGTCGTTCTGTTAAAGCCCTAGAACCTATTTTTCACTATTAAATATTTACTTATAAGTTTACTAATAAAACAGAATAAATGTATTTGGATAGACATAGTATTTAAATTTTCCTTTTCCAGTGATTTCCTTATTTGGATTTTCAAAACATATGATAATATTACCTTTATATAAGCATATCAGTAATAAATTGAACTTTCCATGTTACTTGAACATAAAATAATAATTATAAACTTTTATTTTTGACAGATATCAATACATAAAACTGGAGTATTTAATTTTTTTCAAAACATTGATCAAATAATTGATGCTTAATCAAATAACTGATA
This sequence comes from Colobus angolensis palliatus, assembly GCF_000951035.1. Taxonomy (NCBI): domain Eukaryota; kingdom Metazoa; phylum Chordata; class Mammalia; order Primates; family Cercopithecidae; genus Colobus; species Colobus angolensis. Next base: position 2,598,620 of record NW_012116055.1, read on the forward strand.
TTATATCTTGCTTTTCTTCTATTTAAAAAAAATTCATGTGAGTATTATGCAATGTAGACATATTTTTAACTAAATAATACTTATTTTATTTACTGGTGCTTTCTAAAATATTTTAAATTATTATTGCTTACCAAGTAGATTGATAGAATTAATTTTACTGTAATGGAGCCTCACTTATCATGTTAAACATTGAAAAAGGAAGATCTCAATACAATGAGTACTCAAATATGTTTCAATCATGAGATGATGTTGATAATTTAATATCATCTATAATTATTTCATACAATATTTGTGATTCCTTGGCTTCCCTATGATGGAAAATCAACTCAAACTGGTTTAAGGAAAAATGTGATATTATAGCCTCACGAAACATAAAATTTCATGTTCAGTTTGGCATTTTCATTTGGGTTAAACCGGAGGCTCAAATAACACCATCAATTGAATCTCTCACACATCTCCTGCTTCATAATTCCTCTGAATGGATTCATTGTCATGTAGGTCCTTTTACCCAATAGCCCTCAGCAACTCCAAATATATATTACTTTTATAGTTACCAGTTCCAAAGGAAAATAAAGATTTTGTGTCACAATGATTCCAGCCAAATTCTTTTATTAAGTCTTTTTCATTTATCTTGGGTCAAGTAATTATCCCTCAACCAATAAAAGTGAGCAAGAGCTTATAAATCTCTGAATGTCTGTGATAGCCAAGAAGGGCATTGGTATCCACTTCTGTAGCTGTGGGATAGAGTCAGTTCCACTCAAAACACTTGAGTCACAAATGATATTAGATTATAATTTTAGCTACATGTGATAAATAGAGGTTAGCATTAATACAGAACGCTACGCCTGTACCAATGAATGTGGGAAATAATAAGAAAGGAGTGGAGGCTTGGTAGTGCCATAAAGAAAAATTGGAATTACCAACGAGTGAATGACTGTAGTCAAGGCACAAAATGTCCACCCAAAGCAGGCATGAACATTTTGCATGACAGTGATAGGGACAGGAGACAGGGTAGAAGAGGGCGGTTCCCTGGCAAAGGCTCCTTCCTCGAGCCTGAAGACCTGTGGCCCTAGATGAGGACAGGCTTTTCTGTTTTCATGTCCAAAAAGTGGCCTTTTGGCCCACCACGTCACCTATCCTGTCCCCATATAAACCTGAGGCCGGGGCGGGCAGATCACGAGGTCAAGAGATCGAGATCATCCTGACCAACATGGTGAAACCCTGCCTCTACTAAAAATACAAAAATTAGCTGGGCGTGGTGGCGGGTGCCTGTAATCCCAGCTACTCGGGGGCCGGAGGCAGGAGAATCGCTTGAACCCGGGAGGTGGAGGTTGCAGTGAGCTGAGATCGCGCCATTGCACTCCAGCCCAGTGACAAAGCGAAAATCCACCTCTAAATAAATAAATAAATAAATAAATAAATATTTTAAAAAATAATAAAATACCTAAAAAACTGAGACCTTAGCGGGCACACACACAAGCAGCTGAACGTCGGGACCAGCTGACCAGTGCGTTATTGACAAGTTTTATGTTTAGATACAGAATAGCAATATTTTATATTAGATGTAAGCAGACACACCTTTTCTTCTCAGTGAAGAAAGAATGTGTGTGTGTTGGCAATTGGTCAAATGGGGTTCTTGTTTTTGTCATTTCAATAATGCCTCTATTTCACTTTTTCCCTGGCAGTGAATAAACATACAGAGAAAAGATCTGTGTCTCTTTAATTTGATATAATTAATTCCACAAAACTGAAGTGTTCAAATTATTTTCTCAAAAAATCCAGCTCTTTAGTGCAATAATAAAAGGCAAATGGGGATTTTTGCCTCATTGAAACATCAAGAACTTATATTAAGTGTTTTCTATATTGACTCACTATTTTATTCTCATCACTCATTCTGGATTCACTACTGCTAAAGGATAGCAGTGTTCCTTAGAGGAGAAAATATTTATCCAATTTCTAGAGCAGCAAGGAAACTCAAGGGAACTTGATAGAGTCCTAAGACCATGCAGGATATTAAGTCAAGCTGTAATGTATACAAGTTTTGTCTGAAATGTATTCTATAAAATAATATCCTATTTATACTTATAATCTCCTTTCAGTAAAATGAACTTAAACAATCCTAGCTTCAAGCCTATGTAAATTTCACTATGTTTCTACTACATTTTAATTTCCTTCCTATATAAAGGTATATTTTAGTGAAAGCACAATCATATTTTCTTGAATGTATGACTTCAATATTTAATATTAATTTTAAATATATTTATTTTTTTTAATATTCATTTTTATAAGTTATGATATAAATATATCACTAATATATAATAGCACTTATATAAAAACAGCCTTGACAATGATTAATATGCTCATTTTTGTTCCCAATGAGATAATATTTTAATGTGTGTTTGTTAATGTGATTGAGCATCATTCCCATGTAGCAGTCAGGTGCACTGGGGGTTCTTGCTCTCCTTTTCCTATTCCTGTGCTGACAAAGACTAAAGATTTTCTTGGGGTTTGGGTTGAAAATCTGATTATTATGCCTGACAAGTCAGAATTCTGCCAAGCAGACCAGGAAGCTGGGACCTAAGGAACAGCTGATGTTTCAGGTTTGGTCTGATGAAAGTATGGAGACAGAATTCCTTCTTACACATAAGACTTCAGTTTTATTTTGCTTTTGTTTCTTAAGGCATTCAACTAATTGGATTCAGCCCACCCATATTACATACAATAATCTTCTATTCTCAAAGTTTATTGATTTAAATTTTAATTTCATCTAAACACACACACATACACGCCTTCTAGTGACATCTCTACTAGTATTTGACCAAATATTTCAATATTGTGGCTTACCAAGTTGATGTATAAATTAATCATTATGACACCAAAGATTTTTTAATCATTCCTATAGCTTCTGTCTTCTTGTATTTTTGTTGATCACATCAATGAAATTTAGAGAAGGAAATAAAATGAAAGTATTCACAACATTCTATAATTTTTAAAAAGGAAGCTATCACTTCCTGCATGTTTGACTATTCATTTAGATTGTTTTCACAGTTAATTGATTCTATAAGAAAAATAGAATCCCTTGTTATTTTTAAACATACAAAAATATTTTATTATTCACATCCACTGATTAAACATTTTAGTTATTTATGAATTATAGTTTGAATGAAATGGAAGTATGGTAACACGATTGATGACTTTACAGAGGCACTCTTTGAATCCAATCAATAATGAATTTTTCTTTCTCACACTGTCTATTCAAACTCCCTCTGGAGGGGCTATTTATTTTTAGCCACTGAATTCCATAATTTTGGAGGGGCAGATTCCATAATTGTGAATTATGGAATAACTCACATAATTGTGAGTTCATGTCAAAATTATAATTAATATATCAATTCAGTATAAAAATTAAAACTATAAAATAGATTATTAATAGTATGCCCTTTCTTTTTTTTTGAGACGGAGTCTCGCTCTGTCGCCCAGGCTGGAGTGCAGTGGCGCCATCTCGGCTCACTGCAAGCTCTGCCTCTTGGGTTCATGCCTTTCTCCTGCCTCAGCCTCCCGAGTAGCTGGGAATATAGGCGCCTGCCACCACGCCCGGCTAATTTTTTGTATTTTTAGTAGAGACGGGGTTTCACTGTGTTAGCCAGGATGGTCTCGATCTCCTGACCTCGTGATTCCCCTGCCTCGGCCTCCCAAAGTTCTGGGATTACAGGCGTGAGCCACCGCGCCCGACTAGTATGCCCTTCCTTTTCCTAGACAACATCTATATTTCCCCAGATTGACCTGGGGAGAGGCAGAAGTAAGGGAAATGAAAGATATTACCTTTACAAACATGATTGTTCATACTTCCCTTTGGTCGTGACAGATGTCTAAAATATCTCTTCCTTCCATGTGTTCATGGACATTTTCCTGGCTAGTCTTTTGACTATAGCTCTCTTGACTTGGGCAGTACATATGTGTGCTAACATACCTTATGACACATGTATAGATTTTGCATCCAGAATATTAATATTGACACCTATTCTCAAACCCAGTATGTATAAGAAACAACTCATAATCACAGTGGCTTAAATTTACACGTATTTATTATTTATTATTGCTCACAGTCTGTGGGTAGGCTGTAATTCAGCTGATGGTGGTTTAGTTTGACTGGGTACCGCCTCCTGAAGTTCCAGTGCGTAAGGTGGCTCTGCCTGTAAGTACATATCTACAGACTGGTGAGGGCATTTCACCAAACACATTATTCCCCTGCTATTAGACTAGTGGGCTAACGCGGATGAGAAAGGAGCTTAAAGGTGAGAAGAGATATGCAAGGAGGCCTCTGAAAGGTAAGATTTAGAACCGACACGCTGTTGCTTCTGCCGCATGCCATTGGCCAAACTCTATAGCAAAGTTTAACAGAAAGTCAAAAGATGGAGATTGGAATCATTCGTACCCTAGCTAAGGCCAAGACAATAGATGTGAATGTATTATGTGGGCTGAAGAATTCAGAGCAATAAGTCACTCCAAGAGAGGTACATCTCCAGCCTTTTTCTACTTAGATGACCTAGGTTTCTTGGGCAGAGTACTTTTAAAACAATCCAGATATATATCTATTAGGTAGAATGTAGAAGATAAGTTCACACTATCAATGCTATAACAATTTAGAAATCAAAAAGCAATGTCTTTTCAATATTATGGAGATCTTAAAAACATTGAAGACACTAAGAAAGAGAGAGAAGTTTTCCCTAGGTGAGGACGGATTGCAGGTTACTTTCTTCCCTGGTTGTCTTGATCAAATATGACAATAAGTAAACATTTTTAGGGTGAGAAAAGTTTAGGAGAGCTGATAAGAGCTACGAGGAATGGTATAATAAATTAGAATCTGTAGGCAACTCCAACATACAGGTAATTCTCTCTGTCATCTAATTTTCATTTGATGGGTTATTGGTAAGTTCAGAGCTGTAATGAATAGTGTTTGCATGACTGGAAGTTTGGATGGGATAGAGACAGAGAGAGGTTTCATAGTCTTAAGTTACTTAGTGTCAGAAGTCCTTATAGAAGAAGGATCCTATTATACAGACAGGACAGATTCAACACATAAACCTTGTGAAATTAAAAGGGAAATGAAATTGACAAAATATGTAATCCAGCCCTGATATTGCTTTACCTCTGGTTGGATCAAAGTGATTGGCCTTTCAGTCTCAGTGGTTGACAGGAAGAGCATACCCTTCTGTGGAAAATTATATTTATATGTCTTCTTTTTTATTTTTAAAAACACAATGCCCTGCTTTTACTGACTAATATGAGACACATCCAGAAACAGAAAAATGTGTTTCATATTTAAGAGAGAAAATAGTATACAAAAGCACATCTACATATGTCCCAGATGTGAAATAACAGGAAGAACTGTATGTACACGTTAAAAAACAAGAAGTACAGAGAAATTTGATTTTAAAATAGATATTTTAACAAAATGACAGACTCACTGAGAAAAGAAAAATATTGGTATTCTAAAATGAAAAAGAAACATCTAAATTAAGAATATAACAGATGGACTCACCAGCGCAAGGGACACATCAGGAGAAATGATTTAAAAACCATAAGGTTCGTCAATAAAAAATATATAAACTGAAAAATTAGTTTAAAAAAGGCTGACATGAGTGGAATATGAGATACATATGGGACCATATTAAATTGATTATCATTTCTAATTCAGTCTTAACAGAAAAGCAGTAAATGGGACAGAAGAAAAATCTGGTCCACCATATCTGAAGAGTGATATGTATTTAAAATGTCAGTGCTCATTATCTCACCTGTCAGAAACATAAACAATGCTAAGCTAGATATATGATACCTTCTTCTCAAAGAGGACAGCGCTTGGTGGCAAGATGGTTATATTGGACCAATTCCTTCTGCAAAGAGCAAAAATAAATCCTAAATAGAATTAAAACATTTTGCAAGTATAGATTCATATTTCCTGGCCACACTCTTCACTAATATATAAAGATTTAGATAGTATTTGCTCTACTAATATGAAATCTCATATAATATAACTTTGGACCAAATAACCAACTTCACAGCAAATGTGGTATTATAATAGACACATGACCAGTAAAGGAAATGAAGATAATATTATTTTCACCATAAATCTTATGAATTTAAAAAAATAATACAGTTGCGGAGATAAAATTTTAAAATTAATGCTTTTGGGGGCATGATTGAAATGTCTGAAATGCATAGTTATTTTTTTAAATGGAATAATCCAAATCTCTGGCTACTTAAATTGTTAAGATTAAGTAACACACGAGAAAACTGAAGAGAAGTTAAACATATGCCTGTTAACTCAGTAAGAAACATACTCCTTCCTGCTGGGAAGAAAGTGGGCTATCATAAACCTATATTATTTACAAGTTTGCAAGAGCTGCAGTCAGGCAAAGGAAAATAGTCATTTAGAAGAAGTGACAGTCATAACTTACAAATTTTCTCAATGTCATTATTTAATCTGAGGGCCTGTGAAGGGCAGACTTGGAGTGCATACCAGCAGACAGATTATATCTTAATACTTTAAATATAACATTTCCAAAATGTACCCAGATTTTATCTTTTAACAATCTAAAATTTAGTATTAAAAAGTGTGTATATGTGAAATAGATATGTATTATATATGTGTAATGTATGTATTATATATTATACATATGTATTATAATATGCATTACATATATATTACATATAATACATACGTGTGTGTATATATACTGTTACATGTCAGGATAAATTATTTTATGCTTCTTGGCACAGGAATGAGAACCAAACTCTCTTAAAGTGGTCTCAGGAAGCTACTGTTTTCTGTGACTGTCATTTGGTTGAATACCCATTTTGTTACTGAAGTACAATTATTTGTTGGTGCTATAAATAATTATTTCATTGGAAAACAATGGGTCTTCTTTGCAGCTGTATATAACAAAACTATGGATCAACCATAATTTCTGCATTTTGTTTTGTTTCCCAAATTAGCTGAAGGATGAGTTGTTGGAAGAGTTGGATAGAAGATCTCAGATTGCTTCATTCTAGGAGGCTATGTATTGGCTTAATATTAGGTTCTCTCATTATCAGTTGCGTCGATGGGCTAATAAAGTAAGCATTTTCCCAGAACCAGAAGGAAATATTTGTGAGACCCATTAGTTTTCAGTGAGAAAGTAGTAGACATTTGGGTAACTACTAATTTCACACTTTTACAAGGTAAAAATATTTATTAGATGTAGCTTGAAACTTTTGGAGGTTGTTATTTGCATTCTTGAGGTATAATGTCAAACATATTATTTTTACTTTTTTATTTTTAATTTTTGTGAGTGCATAGTAGGCATATATATTTATAGGTTACATGAGATATTTTGATACAGCCATGCAAGGTATAAAAATAATGGTAAATGGGTTATCCAACCCCTCAAACATTTATCCATTGTGTTTCAAAAAGTTGATTATCCTCTTTTAGTAAATGTACATAATATTAAATTAATATTTTTACTATTGTTATCCTGTTGTGGTAGCAAATACCAGCTCTTATTTATTCTTTGTAGTGTTCTTTTGTACTCATTAACCATCCCCACTTTCCCCTCACCTCTCACTACTCTTCTCAGCCTCTGGTAACCATCCTTTTAGTCTCTATCTCCATGAGTTTAATTGTTTTAATATTTAGCTTCCATATGTAAGTGAGAACACATGAAGTTTGTCTTTCTGTGCTTGACTTATTTCACTTAACATAATGACTTCCAGTTCCACATACGTCATTGCAAATGACAGGATGTCATTCTATTTCATGGCTGAATAGTATTACGTTTTGTGTACATACTACATTTTCTTTATCTATTCATCTGTTGTTGTACAATTAGGTTGCTTCCAAATATTGGCTATTGTGAACAGTGCTGCAATTAACATTTTTTGTACTTACCATTACCAGTGAATTTTGTACTTTCAGGTGTCTTTCTGATTGACGGACTCCCTTTAGTATTTCTTGTAGGAGAGCCCCGGTGTTGAGAAGACCTTCAGCTTCTGTTTTCTGGGAAAGCATTAATTTCTTCCTCATGTTTGAAGGATAATTTAGCCAGATACACTATTTTTTGGGTGAGTTTCTTCCTTCAGGGTTTTAAATATGTCATACCACTCTCTTCTGTCCTGTATGTTTTCTATTGAAAATCCTGCTGCCAGACATATTGGAGCTCTATTGTAATTTTTTTTTTTTTGTCTTTTTTCTTGCCGATTTTAGGATCCTTTCTTTTTTTTCTTCTCCTGTGGGAGTTTGATGATTGAATGCCTTGAAGTAGTCTTCTTCAAGTTAAATTTGCTTGGTGTTCTATAACATTGATATTAATACCTTTCTTTAGGTTTGAGAAGTTCTATGTGATTATCACTCTAAATAATCTTTCTACTGCTACCTCTTTTTCTATTTCCTCTTTAAGGGCAGTAATTCTTAAAATGTCCATTTTAAGATTATTTTCAAGAACTTGTAGGTGTGCTTCATTGTTGTTTCTTCTTTTTTTTTTTTCTTTTGCCTCTTCTGACTATGTATTTTCAAATAGCCTATCTTCAACCTCACTAATTCTTTCCTTTGCTTGATCAACTCTGTCATTAAAGAATTCTGATGTGTTCTTCATTATGTCAATTCTATGTTTTAACTCCAGAATTTCTGCTTGGTTCTTTTTAATTATTTCAATCTCCTTCTTAAATTTACTTCATAGAATTATGAATTCCTTTTCTGTGTTATCTTGAAATTCTTTGAGTTTCCTCAACACAGCTATTTTGAATTCTCTGTCTCCACACAAATCTCTTTCTCCAGGATTGGTCCCTAGTGCCTTATTTAGCTTGTTTGATGAGGTTTTATTTTCCTGTATGCTGTTGATACTTGTAGATGTTTGTCCATGCCTTGGCATTTAAGAGTGAGGTAATTATTGTAGTCTTCACAGTCTGGGCTTATTTGTACCCATCCTTCTTGGGAAGGCCTTTCAGGTATTTGAAAGGACTTGAGTGTTTCAGTCTAAGGCATATCTGGATTAGGGGGCATCCCAGGCACAGTAACACTGTGGTTCGTGCAGGCACATAGAGATACAATCCTGGTGGTCTTGGATAAGAGTCAAAAGAATTCTCAGGATTAACAGAAAGAGACTCTTATTCTTTTCCCTTACTTTCCTCCAAATAAACAGAGTCTCTCTGTCTGTGCTGAGCTACCTGGAGCTGAGGATGGGTTAGCACATTTTTATGCCCACCACCACTGGGACTGCGCTGGGTCAGATCTGAATCCAGCACAGCATTGGGTCTCACACAAGGCCCACAGTAACCATTATCTAGCTACCACCTATGGTTTCTCAAGGCCTTGGGGCTGTACAGTCATCAGTGGTGAAGCAAGATAGGCTTGTGGCCTTCCCTTCCAGGTCATGAGTTCTGCCAGGCCCCTGGTGGATCCAGAGACACTGTCCAAGAGCCAGGGTCTGGAGTACAAATCCTTAGAAATCTACCTGGTGTCCTATGAATTGGTGCTGAGTTGGCTCTCAAACCATTTAATACACTCCTTCCCACTTTTTTCTCCTCTTCCAGAGGCAGAGGAGCCTCACCTCGTGGCTACCACCACCACAGGCCCATTGGGAGTACTGCCAGGTGTTCACCAGTGTCCACTTGATGCCCAAGGGCTCTTCAGTCAGCTTGTGGTAAAGGTTGCCAGGTCTGGGACTCACATTTCGGGACAGTAGGCTCCCCTCTGGCCCAGGTAATGTTCAGTAATGCTGTCTAAAAGCCAAGTCCCGAAATTAGTGACCTCAATAGCTTGTTTGCTATTCTACCATCCTATAGCCAAGATAGTGTCTGAGGTGCAAGACAAAGTCCCCTTTACTTCTCCCCCTGCTTTTCTCAAGGAGATAAATTTTCTCACCTTAGCCACCACAGCTGGAAATACGCTGTGTTTCACCTGTATTTGGCATGTTTCAGAGTCTCACCCAAGGCCCATGACCTACTACTTGGGAATTGCTGCTGGTTATTTGGGGTTCAAAGGCTCTTTAGTCAGCAGGTGGTATGTCCTGCCAGGAGCGGGTTCTTCACTTCAAGACAACAGTTTCCTTTCTGGTCCAGTCCAGTATTTGTCTAGAAAGGATATCCAGGAGCTAAGGCCTAGAATGGGGACTTCACAACTCTGCCCAGTACCCTATTTTACTGTGGCTAAGCTGCTATCTAAAATGCAAGACACAATCTTACTTGTTTTTTCTTCTCTTCTCTTCTCTTCAAGCAGAAGGATGGCGTCTCTTTTGGAGCCACAAGTTGTGTAGCCAGGTGTTGGGGAAATGGTGGCCCAAGCACTCCCTTATGTGTTCCTGCTGGTGTCTCATGCTCCTTTAGTCCACTGACTCTGAGTCCAGATCAACATTAGTACTCATCTAAGAGTTGCAATTCTTGTGACCCAGACTGCCTTTCAAGTTTGTTCAAAGCACCAGAGCACTGCAGCCCACAGTGGAAAGGCTCGCTGAACTCAAATTCTGACCACTGGGACGGGCGATTCTCATCTGTCCAGGGTCAGTTCAAATTCTTCCTCTGTGGCAGACATCAGTTAAGTACAGCCTGGTTCTGCTTTGTGTAGCATAGAGTTAAATGCTAAGTCTCACAATTACTGAGCTCTTTCTCCCTCAGTACACAGATTCTCCACACCACACACCCTTTCTGGGGGATGGGGAAGGAGTGGCATTAGCAATTCAAGGCTGTTTTTATCACCCTTTTCAGTGCCTTTCAGTAATATGAAGTTAAAACTAACTACTGGCCAGGCACAGCGGCTCACGCCTGTAATCCCAGCATTTTGGGAGGCTGAGGTGGGCGGATCACCTGAGGTCAGGAGTTCAAGACCAGCCTGGTCAACATGGTGAAAACCCATATCTACTAAAAATACAAAAAATTAGCTGGGCATGATGGAAGGCACCTGTAATCCAAGCTACTTAGGAGGCTGAGGCAGGAGAATAGCTTGAACCCGGGAGGCGGAGGTTGCAGTGAGCCAAGATTGCGCCATTGCACTCCAGCCTGGGCAACAAGAGTGAAACTCTGTCTCAAAAAATAAAATTAAAAATAAACAATAAAATAAAACCAAGTACTGTGAGTGCTCACCTATTTTGTTTTTTATTATTTTTATGAAGGTGTATTATTTTGTGTGTCGATAATTGTTACATTTGTTGTTCCTGAAGTGGGGACTGCTCAGTGCAATCTTCTATTCTGCCATCTTGCTCCACCCACTCAAACACATTATTATGGAAGTTATTTACTCTGGTCAATTGCTCTGCCTGAGTTGTTCTCCAAGATATTCTCACAACTGACCTTTTGTCATTCAAGTCTTAGTTAAGTAACAATTCGACATGAAGACCTTTCATCTACTCTACAACTGATTAATTGCAGATTAGACTTAGCAGAAGAAATAAAATATTAAACTTGAATAAACAGCAATAGGAATTATCCAAAATGAAATACTGAGAGAAAGAAAAGACCAAAAAAAAAAAAAATACCACCAGTAATCTTTGGGACAACATCGAAGGGTCCATTATATATGTGACTAGAATTCCCAAATAAAAGGTGAGAAATAGCCGGGCGCGGTGGCTCACGCCTGTAATCCCAGCACTTTGGGAGGCCGAGGTGGGTGGATCACAAGGTCAGGAGATCGAGACCATCCTGGCTAACA
>NW_012116055.1:2610659-2625082 GCF_000951035.1 Colobus angolensis palliatus
GTCCCAGCTGCTCAGGAGGCTGAAGCAGCAGAATCGCTTGAACTCAGGAGGCAGAGCTTGTAGTGAGCTGAGATCGCACCACTGTACTCCAGCCTGGGTGACAGAGAGAGACTCCGTCTAAAAAAAAAAAAAAAAGGGTGAGAAATAGCTTAATAGCTTGGTGGGTAGGAAGAGAAATATATAAATTAAAATGATTTAATTTCTCTCACATTTAATTTAAAAACTAAATCCACAGATACACGTTTCTCAACAAACCTCAGCTATGACATGAAGACACATCATTATGACAGTCCCGAAAACTAGTGATAAAAAATTATTAGATACAGTCACAATAAAAGACACTTTTTTTAGATGGAGAGTTGGAGACAAACATAGGCATTACAGAAGATTTCCTGTCAGATCACAAAATCTTAAGAGTGAAAAGATAATTAAACAGCACCTTTAAAAACAAAACAAAAAAGCACTTGACAGCCTGGGATTTATATCTAGAAAAATTATCTTTCATAAATAACAGTAAAAGAAAGACTTTTGCAAGCACACAAAAGTTGAGAGAATTCATCAACAGCAGATCTGAATGACAACCAAAAATAAGTTTTGTTACAAAGGAAAGTGATACTAGGAAAGGTACCTTGTAGTCTTGGCTATTATTACCACAGGTCACATATCAATAAATGTTTGCTAAATGATTGACTTGATTAAATAATTAATTAGGTACATAAGTTATCAAGATATCATTCACATAATATATAAAAAACAGAGATTCAATTCTCAATTCTAATTTAATCTGGTTTGTCTCTCCAGAATAACCTGAAGCGTTTTTTTTAAAACTTTCTAGTTGCACTAGTTCCTGAAGACACATGTCTAAGGACAGCTCCTTAGAGTGAGAGTCACCATTATATAGAATTTCACTGTGGATGTTAGAAATAAAAGCATCTTATTCAAATTTCTCAAAGTTCTCTCTATTTATCTATCTATACACACACACACACACACATATATACACATATATACACACACACACATATATATATTGCTTCAAGTAAAATTTCAATCTCAATCTTTCCCGAAGTAGCAGAGAATGATCATATTCACCCTCCTTAGCATAATAAGGGCATTGACTAAATTTAAATTTTTATAAGTCTAATTATTAAGAAAATATCAAGTAGCTCTTTCAGTTAAGATGGAAAAAAAATCATCCCCTACAAGTATTAGTAATTCATAAATAAAAGCATCTATGATAGTGGAAACTTGTGATTTTTCTCTTGTATTTTTAACAGCACATACATAAATTAAATGCCATCAAATATAATAATAGTGAGCTTATCTTCTCATTAGGAATTGAAAAGTCACAATAGGCATTACTTTTCTTAACAACCAAGGCTAGCCAGATATGATTAACAAATGATAGTTTGTTAATCACAACTCTCCAGGTTGTGATCTGCAATGAATACTGATTAAACTGAATTTCAGCAGAGCAACAAGCCATTATGAAGAGAAAAAGTACCCATGGCTGCTTTCATCTCTAGATGAGGGTCAGGTAAAAAATAAATTCCCAATTGGTATATTTAAGAAGAAACCAACCAACTTTTAATAGTTGCCTGTGGCATGTGCATGAAATTATTGGCATACCTCAGACACTGAAGAGGTTTGAGCCACTCTCCAAAGCATGCTATTGAAACTTTACAAATGCATGGGGATACTAGGCTAAAGGGTAGGGAAGGAAATAATCGCACAAAGACATTCCTTCTGAAGCATGCAACATCTCTGGTAGCATGGCAACAGTTTTCAATGGATAAATGTAGGACAGGAGAGCTGAGAGAAATATTCTAGATGATCTGGGTCTTCATTATTTGTATGGTTTCTGCCTTCTAAATTAGGGGTTAGGGAAGTATAGCACAGAGAGATTTTCTTATTGCAAAAATTGGAGGACAAGAGTGAAAAAAAAAAAGAGAAATCTATAGCAACACACAAAGGTGGTATCCAGACTACAACGCAGATATAAATATCTTCTAATTCCAAAAGCTAGCAGCTGTTTAATAGGTCTCCACGAATCTTTAACTCTTTACCTATGCTCATATCTCAAGCTCTTCCAACAGTCCTGATACTACACTTAAAACTTAAAGCGTGTACTGAAGTGAACCTAATTAAAGTCACAGCATAGCCCATACTGTGCTCAACTTAAAATTTTTATTAACTCAAATTTTCATACAAGTAGCCTAAAAGAATAAGCGTGTTGCTCTTTATTTAATGTCAATATTATTTACTCCACTCTCTGGTTATTTCTCAGAGAATATTTTACATGAAACTAAGACATATGAGCATAAGACTCATATTTTAAAGAAAAGAGAAAATCAAACTTAAAATGGCTCATATGTTTGCATAGTCAAACGAGAAATCTAAAATAATTAACAAAACTTTGTTAAAGGGTCTTTTCAGAGACATGAATAACATTTATTAACATATGAGAAATTTCAACAGAAGGATAGACGTTATAATCAACCAGATCGAAAATTTTAAAAGTGAAACAAAAAAATATGAAATTTATATTTATTTGATAAGCTAAAGAGAAGGCTAAACATAACAGAAGAAAAAAAAGGATGGATTTGAAACAGCTCAGATTAATAGAAATTAAATTTTGACATAAAGAGGAAAAGAGATTTGAAAAAATACAGAGCTTCAAATATTTGTAGAAAAATAAACAACAATACAATTGGAATCCCAGGAGAGAAGAGAAAAAATCATCTAAAAGAAGTGACGAGATAATGACTGAGAATGTTTTAAAATTATTTTATTAAGAACACTAACTTACATTCCTACCAGCTGGGTATAAGCATTCTCTTTCCTCCACAAACTTGCCAACATCTGTTATACTTTAACTTTGTAATAATAGCCATTCTCACTGGTATGAGATGATATCTCATTGTGGTTTTGATTTACATTTCTGTAATGATCAATGATGTTGAGCTTTTTATCCTATATTCATTGACCACATGTATGTCTTCTTTGGGGAAGTGTCTATTTATATCATGTACCCATCAGCTACTGTGGAAAGCATTTTGGAGATTTCTCAAATAATTTAAAACAAAACTGCCATTCGACCCAGCAATTCCTTTACTAGTTACACATTCAAAGAAAAATAAATAATTCTACCAGAAAGACACATGCACTTGTATTTTTACTGCAGCTCTATTCACAATAGCAAAGACATGAAATCAACCTAAATGTCCATCAATGGTGGACTGGATGAACAAAATATAATACATATACATTGTGGAATGCTATGCAGTCATAGAAAAGAATGAAATCATGTCCTTTGAAGCAAGATAGAGCTGGAGGCCATCATTCTAGTGGAATTCACATGAGAACAACAACAACAACAAAAACAAAAACAAATTTCACAGGTTCTCTCACATCTTATGTAAGAGTTAAACATTGAGTACACATGCACACAAAGATGAGAATAATAGGAACTGAAGACTACTAGCGTAGGAGGGTGGGAGGAGGGTTAGGGTTAAAAAACTACTTACCAATATGATGCTCACTACGCTGGTGGCAGGATCGTGCATAAACCAAACCCCAGTGACATGCAATTTACCCATAAAACAAACCTGTGCATCTATCTTCTGAATCTAAAATAAAAGTAAAACGCAAACACACACACACACACACACACACACACACACACACACAACACCAAACAGGATGAATACAAGGAAACTGAAATTAGGCACATCATTGTTGTACTGGTGAAAATCAAAGAAAAAGAGGAAAGGTTAACATCAGCTAGAAAAGATAATGATACATTGTATTTGAGGAACTAAAAAATAAAAATGGATAATTTCTAACCAGAAATAATAAAACATCTTAGAAACAATGTCAAGTAAGCTCTGATATTTGGAAGCCAGACTCACTAATAAATATACTTTCATGTTGATAGGAACAGCCCAGTTCTTACAGGTATGTTGGTGGTCTCACATTAAGCACAAACAATCTTTCAGAACTACATTAAATGATCACCCTGTGACTATGACAAACTGACAAAAAAAAAAAAAAAGAGAGAACCACTTGGTAATCATTTCTGAATACAGATAAAAATGAAGTCCCTGTGAAAGACACAAAAATGAACAATCTGTTGGATATGGTGTGGATCTATG
Source organism: Colobus angolensis palliatus (assembly GCF_000951035.1). Classification (NCBI taxonomy): domain Eukaryota; kingdom Metazoa; phylum Chordata; class Mammalia; order Primates; family Cercopithecidae; genus Colobus; species Colobus angolensis. The sequence continues at coordinate 2,614,814 of NW_012116055.1, forward strand.
TCCCCACCCAAATCTGATGTTAAATTGTAACCCCCAGTGTTGGAGGTGAGGTCTGGTGAGTGGTGATTGCATTATGGAGCTGGAGTTCTCAAGAATGGCTTAGTACCATCCCCTTTGGTACTGTACAGTGAGTACGTTCGCTTGAGATTTAGTTTTATCAAAGTGCATAGCGCTTTCTCTCTGCTCTCTCATTCTCTGGCCATGTAAGATGTACCCGCTTTCTCTTTGCCTTCTGCCATAGTTGAAAGTTTCCTCATGTCTCCTCAGCCATGCTTTCTGCATAGCCCGTGGAATCATGAGCCAATTAAACCTCTTTCCTTTGTAAATTACCCAGTATCAGGTATTTCTTTACAGCAATGCAAGAATAAATATAATCTTCACTCTACTGATATTTACTTTAACAACATAGCTGTAACCTAAAGCTGCTATTGTTTGTTACGATTTTCTCGATGAGATTTACTAATAACAAGATTACTCTCTTTACTGATAGCACCAAAATGGAACCACTTTTTCCCTTGAATCTTTCACAAAATTATTTAGCACAAGTTCAAATTCTATAATACTTTATTCTTTACACCTTCTAAAAGAGAGGCTTCATGTTTCCTCCTGGGACGTCTTTTTCATACAGTAAACATTTATTACAAGTGTGTTCTTGGATATATTTAACTGATAACTATTACATCTTCAAACCATTGTAAAGAAAAGAAGTAGCCTATAAGTTAATATCCAAATAAATTGCTATTCAAATATGAAAACAAAGTAAAGGTATATGCTCTCAAAAAGGAATATAATTTGTCTCTAGAACAGCTCCACTGCAAGCTGTGCAAAAATCATTTTGTATGAAATGAAAAGAACTGAAAAGCAAAAGCATTCTTGAAGAAAAAGAAATCAGAATATTTATATTATATGATTTTAAGACTTACCTAAAGCTAAAGTAATTAAGACAGTGTAGTAAAGTATAAAAAAAATCACTGAAACAGAATTGATTGTCCAGAAATAGACTCAATTATGTGCTTTTTATTGATATTTGATCAATATAGACATCAATTCAATATGAAAAAAGACTGGAATATAGATTTAGAAAGATGATGTATGAATGGTTAGCAAACACATTAATAAGCTGATGAAAATTGTCATTAGGAAAATGTAAATTAAAATGAAAATGAAGTATTTTCTTGAAAACATTAAAATAGCAAATATAGAAAAGATCAATAATATCAAATGTTTTCAATAAGGAAAATACAAAAAATACTCATTCATTTTTGGTGGCTTGTGGGTAGCAAAAATTATACAACCAACCTGGAGAACCATTTAACAGTTTCTGACAAAGTTACATATACACATATACTATGACCCAGCAATTCAATATCTTGCCATTTACTCAAGATAAATGAAAATATATGTATGCTACACACACACACACACATATTCACACACACAAACACACATATACACACACAGAAATAGAGAGAGAAAAACTAGTTTAAGAATGTTCCAAGGGAGTAAGATAGTGGTCTAGGACTCTACAGAGGTTGTCCCCTGTAAAAACATCAGTTTGAACAACTATTCACGCATCGAAATACTTTTACATTAGCTGTGCAAATCAGGTAAGAGATTATATCACCCAGATGTAACACAAAAATGGAAACAAATGCATTAAAGAGGGTAGAAAGTATAGTTTTATGTTACTTACATCCCCTAGGCAAGAAGGTATTGACAAAGATACCCTCCATGTGGAGGAAGGAATTGGGAAGCGAGCACAGAACTTTGCCTTGGACTTCAAAACCAGACTTCTTATAGCAAAATCCAGCACTGAGCAGACCACTATGACCACCTCACCTCTATACTGATGCCCACAGACTGATCCTCCTCCAGGCTTCTCCAGGTGCTAGGCTGGACCTCATAAACCCAGGCTTCAGGCCTGCAAGGCAGACTCTATCTTTAGTCTGTCCCACTACAAGGTCAAACTCAGTGGCCCCACACTCTGATCTACACTCAAAACCAGGCCACCCCTAGTGGCACTCACCTTCAACTTACTCCAATGCCAAGCTGCCCAAGCAGCATTGAGCTCTGGGCCTGCCTCAGCATGAGGCTGTCCTCAGCAGCTTCTGGGTTTATGTCTACCCTGCCATTAAGTCAGCCCCTGTGGCCCAGGCTTTGGGCTGGTGGAAAGGGATACAGGCTCAGTGCCTACCAGAGCAGACTAAATTATAATGCCTTCCTCAGTAGATGCAGGCCCTGAGCTGTTCTAGCAAAGCTCTGTCAGTTATTGTAGTTTTATATGATATATTGTATATCATATGAAACTCAAAACCTAGAAGCTTATTCACTCAATTAGGTATATTATATAAAACTCAAAACCTGGAAGTCATTTATATTTGTCTTATCTTCTATTTTTTATTTTTATAAAAATATGTTGAGTGCCCCCCTCAAAAAAAATTTTATGAGCTAGTTGGAAATGGGTTTTCTTAAGGATTAAATAAGAAAAACACAAACAAACAAAATAATCAGTAGAAAATCCTACTACCTGAAATAGACCAAGCTGTGAATAAGCATTGAATTTTATTCTGCCTGTATCCATGGGCCACTTTGTTAGTTACTATTAGTAACACAGATCTCTTCATTTTAGGAATAATTGGAATAATTAAAGGGGCAAGAGTCATGTCATATAACCTAATTGTTTAATTGCACTGGGGATTATTATAATTTCACTCTTTAATGCTTTTTTCTAGGATATTTTTTCTAATTCTTATCTCTAGATGTAAATCATTGCCAGATCAAGGTGCTCATACTATAACTGAGTAAAAAAAAAAATCTTATCTGGTTGAGCACTTGAGCACTGTTTCATGGGTGCTTTATGTTGTTGATCCTGTCTCTCTGTTCCAGCTTGCCTGCTCCTATCCATTTTTCTTCTTTGAATACCCAATGTCATATTGCTCCTTAAAATTTAATTGTAAAATCTCACTGTGCAACTCCATCTCTTTAACTTGTCATTTTTTTTTTAAACTCCTACATTGTGGAGAGCTTTGTGAAGACCTTCAGAAGCAAATTAAATCTTTTAAATTTCAATTTATTTATGGGTTCCATAAAAATACATAGGAGGTTTAGCAAATGGTTGGAGAACTATTTCCCCGAGGAATAGAGAATTTGGTAGGAATTCTACTCACCATTCAAAAGTTGATGATTTTTGAACCCTTAACAGCCTGATTATATGCTAGAGAGCTTTATCAATTTGTTAAATATACCCAAGCACTTTGAGTAGTTCCTCTCTCCATCACCACCCTGAGTGATAAAGTAAACGTGCAATAAGGGCCAAAAGAGCCAGCCAGAATTCATTCTTTTAGAAATTACTAAGACTAATGAATCAACAGAAAGAGAAATACAGTAGTTTCCTCTTAAATGCAGGGAATATGTTTCCAAGATTCCCAGTAAATGTCTGAAACCACGGATAGTACCAAACCGTGTGTATATGTGTGTGTGTGTATTATATATACACACATTATATCTGTATAATGTGTATATATATGTGTATTATATATTTAATGCTTTTTCAATACATACATATATATAAAACAATTTAGTTTATAATTTAGTTTATAAATTAGGCACAGAAAGGGATTGGCAACAACAATCAATAATAAAATAGAACAATTACAGCAGTGTATTAGCATCACTAATCTTGCACTTTGAGACCATTATTAAATATAATAAGATGTGCTTTTTTTTTTTTTTCTTTAAATTTGAACACAAGAACTGAGGTACTGCAACAGTTGATTTAGTAACTGGGATGGCTGCTCAGTGACTAATAGGCAGATAGCATAGATGGTTTGGATAGTCTGGAAAAAGGGATAATTCATGTCCCAGATGGGTCAAAGAAGGACACTGAAATTGCAGATAAGCAGGGGCTACTGTCTTTGCTAGGGGTATCAGAAGAAAGATAATTGGTCCAGATGAAAGGCAATCAATGTTGGGCAGCTCTATGCCAGTGAGAGAAGCTGCTTTTCCTGAAAAGAAAGGAGAAAGTGGAGGAGTTGTGAGGTTATATTCCTGCATAAAATCCACAAATACTGAAGCAGCTTCATAGCTGATGCCTTCTTATTTGTTTCCCTCTGAAAATATCTCTTCTAAAGAATTGGGTCCCTGTACTACATGTAATATGTAGCCAGAATGTAAAACACTTGTAATAGGAACAGAGCCACACTTTTATTAAAGAGATTTTCTCTTCCCCATTCTCTCACATTTCATTTTTAATTCAGTTCACTGCCTATGGGAACCAAGGGAATGAAGAGTAGAATAAAATATCCTCTATTTTTCACTTGCTTATTTTACAAAAGCCCTGGGGCCTAGAAAATGAAACCTCATGTAAGGCACTGTGAAGGAAAAACCATGGAAGCAATTAATCTTTCCCTGGGCTGGTAGGTAGACTTGTCTAAGGCAAATCACACTGCGGCTCATGGCGTAGCCTCACCTTAACACTAACAACACAAATGTGGCTGGGATCAGCAGTATCTGACAGTCCCAAGGCTGTTCTTAGCAATACAATTTGAGAAAGAGGGAGACTTTGACTATGAACTATAAGTGGGTGTAAATAGTTTGAAAGAAAAATTGAGATAATGGATCCTCTAAAGAATAAGCTTTGGTATTAGAACCGCAAATTTATTCACACTAATCATTTATTATGTTCATTAAACTGTACGATAAAAACTGTCTAACTCAGTACTGATTTTCATCACAAGCTTACCATCTATCTATGTAGTAGAATGTACGGACTTAACATGCAAACTTTAAGTTTGTGAATCCCTTCTTGGGTTTAAAAATCCTTTCTCTGAGTTTCTCTCCCTCCTTTTTTAACTATGTGTTTTTTATTTCCTTATCCTCTTCTTCCATCTTTTGTTCTTTATATAGTATGGGATTAGAGGAGGCATATAAGACCTTATGGCAGGGGACACAACACAAAAAGATAACAAGATCCTTCCTGAGGATCCTTCTTCTCTCTTATTTTGCTTATTTTTACTGTATTTGTAGTATGTTCACTTTTTATTTTTCATATTATTTATGCATATTATTTTATTTCTTTGTATTATTTATGAACATTATTTATTCTTCATATTATTCCTATTTATATTGTCTTCATCAGTATAGACAGAAGTATGCCTATTTTATTAAATATTACAAAGTAACTAGGATATTGTTGATATCCTTTGTTACTTTTTAATTGTATGCTTCATTTATGTCATTTTTATAATGTCCTTTCTTTATTTTTATAGTTTAATTCTTTAGATTCTAATTTTTCACTGGTGCTACTTAACTCACTAATTGGCAGCTCACATAAGTTTTAGTAATAAGAGTTTAGTAAGATAATTAAATAGATCTTATTTAAATCTATACATTTCTCTTAAAAACAACTTAAATGAATATATATTTTCTTAAAATATAAGCTCTCAAAGTGTGACTTGAAAACACCTGGTTGTCTCTGAGATTTTTCAATGACTGCATAGCATTCAACAATGTATATGTATTATATTTTGTTCATCCAGTCCACCATTGATGAACATCTAGGTTGATTTCATGATTTTTTCAAAGGGTTATGAGTTTAAAACTGTTTCAAAATGATACTTACATATTATTCACTATTTTCACTCTCCTGCTCTCATAAAGCAAGATGGAATTTTCCAGAAGCTAGGTAATATGACATAATTGCTCTTATGGCTAATCAAATTTGTGCTTGTGCAATATTGTATTTTAAAATTTTTTCTGCTTTATTTTCTAATATGGAAAATATTGAAAGATACTTCTTACATGCACAAGATCTATAAGGTACTTCAATGATGCCTAATATTTTAACGGAGTCCCAAGAACAAAAAGTTTGAGAAATTCTTCTTTAAAGCTCCAATGTACATGATTATAGAAATTTGTTATTGATCAGTTCTAAGTATCATTTCCCATATAATGTTTTTCTTAATCCATTAGTTATTTACATTTTTGTTTCAAAACATAATTTGAGAATATCTTTTATTATTGATGTATAACTAGGATGATAATGTAATTTAACATACAAATAAAGGTGCTTTTAATGGTATCCTTTTATATGTCTTTCCATGGATATGGGCTACTGGACATAAAAATAGACTCTCCCAGCTTAAACCACTGTCTATGCTTATTGCATTTTTAACAAGATTGTATTGTGTTTGGAAACCTAATAGGTACAATTCTTTCCTATTTTTGACTTTTGCTTTATAGTTTTGTGTGTTCAATTTAAAAAATAACTTTCATGTATGCTTATAAAGAACATACATATTCTATGTTATAGTCAGTGTGTGTGTGTGTATATATACATACAATATATGCTCATTAGACAAGATGTATTTTTTCTTCCCAAATATTCTATGCCCAAACTATTGTTTGTTTTTGTCTGCAGATTTCTTATTTTATGAAAGAGATATGTAAATAATAATTCAATTTAAATTTGTGTGTTTGCAGCTATATTAGGCTGATGGTATTGGAAATTATATGATGAATGAAATATTTCATATGTATGAATTTCTCTCACTATATCAAAAATGCTCCTAAAATGATGTATATTTACATATTACTGTAGATATGCCAACTGTGTATATTATTTTGCTTTTTTCTTTCAACTTTTTTTTTGTATTTTAGTTTTTCTAAGATTTCTCTTCTGAATGGTGAATACGAATATGAGATTTATTTCTTTTATCTCCACTTGACTATTTGAAAGCACATCAAATTTATCATGTCACAAACCAAATATGTGATCTTACCTCCCAAACCCTGCTGTTTCTTCTTTTTAGTACCAAGTATAACTTTCTACTTCCTCAGAAGTCATCTATAATTTATTTCTCTGGCACTGCACAGTTAATTTTCAGCATATAGTATTGACTTTACCTTCCAAATATATTGAACCACCTCTTGCCACTTCATTAATACTCTAGTCCAAACTACCATTCTCTCTCTCCTGGATTATTTATTTACATATTTATTAAGAACACTGTTATCTGAAATCTAACAAACCTACAAAGACATGCACAAATCTTGAGGCCATATATTTTATCTGTAACAACTAGCCAAATCACAAATATTTCACTACTAGCATTCCAAAGGTGCCTCTTTTGCCCTCTCCCAGTCACTAACTACACAGAAGTTGTAACTACTGCAAAGTCTATCATCATAGGTTAGTTATACTTGTTTGAAAAATGTATAAACTTGCAATAACCATTATTAACTCATTTGTGTCTAACTATTGCTAAACTTAAGGTTTTTGAAATTCAAATGTTGTACATGTGCAATGGTTCCTTTATTTTTATTGCTTCATAGTATTCAAATGTGTAAATAGTCCACAATTAATTGATTTATTACTATGGACAACTGGATTGTTTCTAATTTGGGCCAAATTAAGTTGTCATGTACATTTGTAAATCTAAATTTTGCTACATATATGCATGCATTTTTGTTGGGTACATATCTAAGAGTGAAATTGTTAGGTCACAAGATACATATATGTTACACATGAGCAGATCTTATCAATCAGTTTTTCTACTATTGCAACAAATTTCCACTTCACAGTCAGTACGTGAGAGATCTAGTTACTCCATAGTTTTCCAAATGCTTGGTATTGTGTATGTGTGTGTGTGTGTGTGTGTGTGTTTTAGACATTCTAATGGATATGTATTGCCATTCAACTATTATTTTAAAATAAAGTGCAACATCTTCCTATGTCCAGAGGCCATTTATATGTCTGCTATTGTGAAGTATTTATTCATGTTTTATTTTTCTTCCTTTTGCTACTGGGTTGTCTGCTTATTCCCAATTTCTAAGAGTTCATTTATTCTCAGTATCAGTGTTATTGTTGGGTATATTTACTGAAAACATTTCATTCAGTCACTAACCTATACCTATCTTACTGTTTGATGAATAAAAGTTATTCATTTTAAAAATGTCATGCTACTAATTATTTTATTTATGGTTAGCACACATTTTGTCCTTTTCAATAAATCTTTGCTTGTTTGAAGGTTAGGAAGATGTTACTCTGAAATTTTTTCTAGAATTGTGATTCTTTTTTAAAAAATATAAGTGCAGTCTATCTATATTTTATTTTTGTGTACTATTTGAGATGAAATCAACAATATTTTGTGTTTTTATTAATATATACCTATTATATGACTTTGGAAGAATTCTTGTGAGCTGACCTGTCATTAATTTTATTTAGTGCCCATCAGACTGCTATTAGCATCATTTATCGTGGTGATTTTTCTTCAAGATTCTTCGTTGGCACCAAACTTAGGGGTACAAAAGTGAAAAAAATGTGAATATTGTTTGTGATGTCAACGGAGATCTTCTTCAGGGCACCCAGAAATACAAGTTGAAATTTTGCAGAACTATACAGATTTTGCTATATCAGAGTCAGCAGAAAAATTAAAAATGATCTTTAGTTGTTTATGTGGCATTTAGCCTTTCTAATAGGTGTATAGGCTGGGCTCAGTGGCTCACGCCTGTAATCCCAGCACTTTGGGAGGCCGAGACAGGCGGATCATGAGGAGATCGAGACCATCCTGGCTAATATGGTGAAACCCCGTCTCCACTAAAAATACAAAAAATAAAAAATTAAAAAAAAAAAATGAGCCAGGCATGGTGGTGGGCGCCTGTAGTCCCAGTCACTTGGGAGGCTGAGCAGGAGAATGACGTGAACCATGGAGGTGGAGCTTGCAGTGAGCCAAGGTCGCACCAGCACACTCCAGCCTGGGTGACAGAGCGAGACTCTGTCTCAAAAAAAAAAAAAAAAAAAAATAGGTGTATAGTGATATTGAATTATTATTTTATATTGTGTTTTTATGATGACTAATGACATGCAATGCTTTCATGTCCAGGGACCATTTAGATATGCCCTTTTGTGAAGTTCTTGGTGTGTCCAGAGAAAATATAATTACTTAAGGCAAGATTTTTAAAAACTAGAGTTAACCAAATAATGATTATCTATTTATAAATGATTAGTTATTTATAAAGCTGCTAGATCTCCATAGAAGAGTCTCTGTGTTTGAAAGAAAAAAAATACATGTCCACTAAAACACTTTCAGCTTTTTTAAACATGTACACCATTGATAATTCCTGAACTAATGATATGAATATTAGCACACATTTGCTGAATTAAAAAGTAGCTTACTCTATAAAAGACAAGACATTGCTACAAGTCTATTGTTGGGAACAGGCTTCCAAATCTGGCCATAAACTGGCCCCCAAATTGGCCTTAAATAAAATCTCGGCAGCACTGTGACATGCTCCTGATGGCCATGATGCCCATGCTGAAGGTTGTTGGTTTACCAGAATGAGGGCAAGGAACACCTGGCCAACCCAGGGTGGAAAACCACTTAAAGGCATTCTTAAACCACAAACAATAGCATGAGGGATCTGTGACTTAAGGACATGTTCCTGCTGCAGGTAACTGGCCAGAGCCCATCCCTTTGTTTTGGCCCATCCCTTTGTTTCCCATAAGAAATACTTTTAGTTAATCTATAATCTATAGAAATAATGCTTATCACTGGCTTGCTGTCAATAAGTATGTGGGTCAAACTCTGTTCAGGGCTGTCAGCTCTGAAGGCTGTGAGACCCCTGATTTCCCACTCCACACTCTATATTTCTGTGTGTGTGTCTTTAATTCCTCTAGTGCACCAGGTTAGGGTCTCCACGACCAAGCTGGTCTCAGCAATCTATATTTCACAAAGATTTACATCCAAAATTAGTTGAACCTACAATAACGTAAAGACATATTAGCTTAATAAAACAAGGCACACAAGGGGAAGTAAAAATATGTCAATTATAGGTTCTGCCTATGGGAGAAGCAATTCAAAATGGAACATACTGAAACAGAACAACATCTGATTTTACTTATGCCAAAGGAGCTGAAAAGAGTTTTTCTCTCAAGAAAGGGGAACATTTCTTTCTGATTCCTGATCAATGAAACGGTCACTATAGAGACAAATTAGTTTGAGAAATTTAATAAATAGATACATAAAATATGAGAAAAAATGATACACTCACATACATATACATGTACGTGTGCGTATGTATATATATGTGTGTGTGTGTGTTCATATATGTATGTCTGTATTGTCAGGCCTCTGAACCCAAGCTAAGCCATCATATCCCCTGTGACCTGCACGTATACATCCTGATCGCCTGAAGCAACTGAAGACCCATAAAAGAAGTGAAAATAGCCTTAACTAATGACATTCCACCATTGTAATTTGTTTCTGTCCC